>NW_028145758.1:3670000-3968937 GCF_977016875.1 Pavona decussata | reverse complement strand
ATCCTTAATTCTCATGACCTCAGGGATTGAATAAACATTAATTTTACCAGGAGAAATTTGATGCTGATCACTGTTAGGGCTTAAAGGGTTAATCTCTCTACTTTTTATTGTGAAATAATACAACCGTCCTGGCACAAGCCTGACCCCATGCACCAAAGGTCTCTTATGCCAGCGGGGATGATCTTGCCACTCAGTCCGATAACTTGTCTGACGACAAGCCAGGGAGGGAGAGATGAACTGGCCCCTAGACCATAATAAGTACATCCCTTTCGGCTAGCGCTCACATCCGACTGTCTCAAATTCAGCTTCATCTATATATAACATGATTAGCCGTCTTCCAAGTGGTACGTCTTGAGGTTTGGGCATGCGTACGTAGTGAACCTCATATAACGAATAGAGAAATATCTCGTTGTTTATTTCGTTGTTTATAAAATGATCAGGCAATGATCAAAAATATGAAAAGCTAGGGGGAAAAAACACACTTGTGATTAGTCTATAAAGTCACTTAACGACGAGGGAATCTTTTCATTATTTTAATTTTGTTTAATAATAAAAAAAAAAAAACGCTCAATGTATGTGATTGTTCATTCTACCCAAGCCTTGGCATCCGTACAGATCGACGTCGTAGTTCATTTTTTATCTCACTCAAAGAGTTAATTTGTTTAGAAAAGAACTTTGCCGGAAACTTTTACCATCACTTTATAGGGATTCACGCCCTGGCCTCAAAATTAGTTTTTTCAGGTCACACATGTCATAATAGTTAATGATCAACCAGCACGCTAAGTAAGAATTAGGGCTGTTGATTGCAAGAACGGCTGATATCTTACTAACGCACGGTTGGATAAGTATGAAACCAACTTAGATCTGTCTACTAAAGAATTTTTTAGGCCGTAAACTTCGAAAATTAAGCAGGTTTTTGACCTCCAAACATTGAGCGTGTTCTATAATGTCGTATGCACTGCGCTGTTCAAAGGGCGCTTTGAAATGAAATGCTCAAGCTAAGTTTTTTTTTGTAATGAAAGAAATATTCTTTTAACTAAAATGGCCCAAAATTTGATTTCTCTGAACTGAACAATTCAACTTCAAATGAGAAAAAACATCATTTTGACAACAACTCGTCATATAATTAGTTTTGACAAATGCGAGCATCTCGAGCGACGGGCTAGGCAAAATTTTCACGCAATTCTAGAAAGTAACTAAGACATTCGCGGAAAGTCTGATTGTGTTGATTAGCTAGGTAAACTTAACTTACGGTATTTAACTGAATGGACGTTTTGACACAAAGAAGTGCGACAATAACAACACATCAAAACACAAGTTAATTAAGCGATGGTTCTTGAAACGAACAACTTCACAGCTAGATAATAACATCAGGCTAATACGAAAATATTTCGTTCTCCGGCTCTAAAGCAAACATGACAGTGAAAAGAAAGAACATAATTAGAACTGGAGTAAACCAGTTCATTTAAGTCGATTGTGCATTTTAGGTGGCCCCGAATCCCTGAATAAAGTTCACTGAATCTAGTTAAACACAACAACACAGCTGAACAGCAGACGAAAAAAATTGCCGGCAGAAACATGGCCTTAACTAAACACTTTGATTACTTAGCGATATGTGAAAGAGAAGTACAAACTCTAACTGAATAAAACACGATTGTTCAAGACTTACTGAGATCTTTAAGTTGTTTCCTGTCAGAAGAGAACTTTCTAGCGGCGCCGCTGTGGTTCGCCAGATTCGCTCCCCAGCAAAGTCAGCCGATACCGTTCCATCGATCAATCGCTGCCACTGACGGCGCGCTGACTTCTCATCGCAAAGAAGGCCTGAAAGTCAATGTGATCATCCTGTTACTAAAATAATAATAGTAATAATAATAAACAAAATAATGGTGACATGTTGTCGCGGAAACGTCATGTTTTCACCCTTTAAGCCCTAATATCAAAGGACAAACTCTCCTGTCTTGTCCCTATATTTTTCTTATAAAAGCCGACTGGGTAGAAGTTATTAAAATATCAAGAGAATTCATCTTGGGTGATCGTATCCTTAATTCTCATGACCTCAGGGATTGAATAAACATTAATTTTACCAGGAGAAATTTGATGCTGATCACTGTTAGGGCTTAAAGGGTTAATCTCTCTACTTTTTATTGTGAAATAATACAACCGTCCTGGCACAAGCCTGACCCCATGCACCAAAGGTCTCTTATGCCAGCGGGGATGATCTTGCCACTCAGTCCGATAACTTGTCTGACGACAAGCCAGGGAGGGAGAGATGAACTGGCCCCTAGACCATAATAAGTACATCCCTTTCGGCTAGCGCTCACATCCGACTGTCTCAAATTCAGCTTCATCTATATATAACATGATTAGCCGTCTTCCAAGTGGTACGTCTTGAGGTTTGGGCATGCGTACGTAGTGAACCTCATATAACGAATAGAGAAATATCTCGTTGTTTATTTCGTTGTTTATAAAATGATCAGGCAATGATCAAAAATATGAAAAGCTAGGGGGAAAAAACACACTTGTGATTAGTCTATAAAGTCACTTAACGACGAGGGAATCTTTTCATTATTTTAATTTTGTTTAATAATAAAAAAAAAAAACGCTCAATGTATGTGATTGTTCATTCTACCCAAGCCTTGGCATCCGTACAGATCGACGTCGTAGTTCATTTTTTATCTCACTCAAAGAGTTAATTTGTTTAGAAAAGAACTTTGCCGGAAACTTTTACCATCACTTTATAGGGATTCACGCCCTGGCCTCAAAATTAGTTTTTTCAGGTCACACATGTCATAATAGTTAATGATCAACCAGCACGCTAAGTAAGAATTAGGGCTGTTGATTGCAAGAACGGCTGATATCTTACTAACGCACGGTTGGATAAGTATGAAACCAACTTAGATCTGTCTACTAAAGAATTTTTTAGGCCGTAAACTTCGAAAATTAAGCAGGTTTTTGACCTCCAAACATTGAGCGTGTTCTATAATGTCGTATGCACTGCGCTGTTCAAAGGGCGCTTTGAAATGAAATGCTCAAGCTAAGTTTTTTTTTGTAATGAAAGAAATATTCTTTTAACTAAAATGGCCCAAAATTTGATTTCTCTGAACTGAACAATTCAACTTCAAATGAGAAAAAACATCATTTTGACAACAACTCGTCATATAATTAGTTTTGACAAATGCGAGCATCTCGAGCGACGGGCTAGGCAAAATTTTCACGCAATTCTAGAAAGTAACTAAGACATTCGCGGAAAGTCTGATTGTGTTGATTAGCTAGGTAAACTTAACTTACGGTATTTAACTGAATGGACGTTTTGACACAAAGAAGTGCGACAATAACAACACATCAAAACACAAGTTAATTAAGCGATGGTTCTTGAAACGAACAACTTCACAGCTAGATAATAACATCAGGCTAATACGAAAATATTTCGTTCTCCGGCTCTAAAGCAAACATGACAGTGAAAAGAAAGAACATAATTAGAACTGGAGTAAACCAGTTCATTTAAGTCGATTGTGCATTTTAGGTGGCCCCGAATCCCTGAATAAAGTTCACTGAATCTAGTTAAACACAACAACACAGCTGAACAGCAGACGAAAAAAATTGCCGGCAGAAACATGGCCTTAACTAAACACTTTGATTACTTAGCGATATGTGAAAGAGAAGTACAAACTCTAACTGAATAAAACACGATTGTTCAAGACTTACTGAGATCTTTAAGTTGTTTCCTGTCAGAAGAGAACTTTCTAGCGGCGCCGCTGTGGTTCGCCAGATTCGCTCCCCAGCAAAGTCAGCCGATACCGTTCCATCGATCAATCGCTGCCACTGACGGCGCGCTGACTTCTCATCGCAAAGAAGGCCTGAAAGTCAATGTGATCATCCTGTTACTAAAATAATAATAGTAATAATAATAAACAAAATAATGGTGACATGTTGTCGCGGAAACGTCATGTTTTCACCCTTTAAGCCCTAATATCAAAGGACAAACTCTCCTGTCTTGTCCCTATATTTTTCTTATAAAAGCCGACTGGGTAGAAGTTATTAAAATATCAAGAGAATTCATCTTGGGTGATCGTATCCTTAATTCTCATGACCTCAGGGATTGAATAAACATTAATTTTACCAGGAGAAATTTGATGCTGATCACTGTTAGGGCTTAAAGGGTTAATCTCTCTACTTTTTATTGTGAAATAATACAACCGTCCTGGCACAAGCCTGACCCCATGCACCAAAGGTCTCTTATGCCAGCGGGGATGATCTTGCCACTCAGTCCGATAACTTGTCTGACGACAAGCCAGGGAGGGAGAGATGAACTGGCCCCTAGACCATAATAAGTACATCCCTTTCGGCTAGCGCTCACATCCGACTGTCTCAAATTCAGCTTCATCTATATATAACATGATTAGCCGTCTTCCAAGTGGTACGTCTTGAGGTTTGGGCATGCGTACGTAGTGAACCTCATATAACGAATAGAGAAATATCTCGTTGTTTATTTCGTTGTTTATAAAATGATCAGGCAATGATCAAAAATATGAAAAGCTAGGGGGAAAAAACACACTTGTGATTAGTCTATAAAGTCACTTAACGACGAGGGAATCTTTTCATTATTTTAATTTTGTTTAATAATAAAAAAAAAAAAACGCTCAATGTATGTGATTGTTCATTCTACCCAAGCCTTGGCATCCGTACAGATCGACGTCGTAGTTCATTTTTTATCTCACTCAAAGAGTTAATTTGTTTAGAAAAGAACTTTGCCGGAAACTTTTACCATCACTTTATAGGGATTCACGCCCTGGCCTCAAAATTAGTTTTTTCAGGTCACACATGTCATAATAGTTAATGATCAACCAGCACGCTAAGTAAGAATTAGGGCTGTTGATTGCAAGAACGGCTGATATCTTACTAACGCACGGTTGGATAAGTATGAAACCAACTTAGATCTGTCTACTAAAGAATTTTTTAGGCCGTAAACTTCGAAAATTAAGCAGGTTTTTGACCTCCAAACATTGAGCGTGTTCTATAATGTCGTATGCACTGCGCTGTTCAAAGGGCGCTTTGAAATGAAATGCTCAAGCTAAGTTTTTTTTTGTAATGAAAGAAATATTCTTTTAACTAAAATGGCCCAAAATTTGATTTCTCTGAACTGAACAATTCAACTTCAAATGAGAAAAAACATCATTTTGACAACAACTCGTCATATAATTAGTTTTGACAAATGCGAGCATCTCGAGCGACGGGCTAGGCAAAATTTTCACGCAATTCTAGAAAGTAACTAAGACATTCGCGGAAAGTCTGATTGTGTTGATTAGCTAGGTAAACTTAACTTACGGTATTTAACTGAATGGACGTTTTGACACAAAGAAGTGCGACAATAACAACACATCAAAACACAAGTTAATTAAGCGATGGTTCTTGAAACGAACAACTTCACAGCTAGATAATAACATCAGGCTAATACGAAAATATTTCGTTCTCCGGCTCTAAAGCAAACATGACAGTGAAAAGAAAGAACATAATTAGAACTGGAGTAAACCAGTTCATTTAAGTCGATTGTGCATTTTAGGTGGCCCCGAATCCCTGAATAAAGTTCACTGAATCTAGTTAAACACAACAACACAGCTGAACAGCAGACGAAAAAAATTGCCGGCAGAAACATGGCCTTAACTAAACACTTTGATTACTTAGCGATATGTGAAAGAGAAGTACAAACTCTAACTGAATAAAACACGATTGTTCAAGACTTACTGAGATCTTTAAGTTGTTTCCTGTCAGAAGAGAACTTTCTAGCGGCGCCGCTGTGGTTCGCCAGATTCGCTCCCCAGCAAAGTCAGCCGATACCGTTCCATCGATCAATCGCTGCCACTGACGGCGCGCTGACTTCTCATCGCAAAGAAGGCCTGAAAGTCAATGTGATCATCCTGTTACTAAAATAATAATAGTAATAATAATAAACAAAATAATGGTGACATGTTGTCGCGGAAACGTCATGTTTTCACCCTTTAAGCCCTAATATCAAAGGACAAACTCTCCTGTCTTGTCCCTATATTTTTCTTATAAAAGCCGACTGGGTAGAAGTTATTAAAATATCAAGAGAATTCATCTTGGGTGATCGTATCCTTAATTCTCATGACCTCAGGGATTGAATAAACATTAATTTTACCAGGAGAAATTTGATGCTGATCACTGTTAGGGCTTAAAGGGTTAATCTCTCTACTTTTTATTGTGAAATAATACAACCGTCCTGGCACAAGCCTGACCCCATGCACCAAAGGTCTCTTATGCCAGCGGGGATGATCTTGCCACTCAGTCCGATAACTTGTCTGACGACAAGCCAGGGAGGGAGAGATGAACTGGCCCCTAGACCATAATAAGTACATCCCTTTCGGCTAGCGCTCACATCCGACTGTCTCAAATTCAGCTTCATCTATATATAACATGATTAGCCGTCTTCCAAGTGGTACGTCTTGAGGTTTGGGCATGCGTACGTAGTGAACCTCATATAACGAATAGAGAAATATCTCGTTGTTTATTTCGTTGTTTATAAAATGATCAGGCAATGATCAAAAATATGAAAAGCTAGGGGGAAAAAACACACTTGTGATTAGTCTATAAAGTCACTTAACGACGAGGGAATCTTTTCATTATTTTAATTTTGTTTAATAATAAAAAAAAAAAAACGCTCAATGTATGTGATTGTTCATTCTACCCAAGCCTTGGCATCCGTACAGATCGACGTCGTAGTTCATTTTTTATCTCACTCAAAGAGTTAATTTGTTTAGAAAAGAACTTTGCCGGAAACTTTTACCATCACTTTATAGGGATTCACGCCCTGGCCTCAAAATTAGTTTTTTCAGGTCACACATGTCATAATAGTTAATGATCAACCAGCACGCTAAGTAAGAATTAGGGCTGTTGATTGCAAGAACGGCTGATATCTTACTAACGCACGGTTGGATAAGTATGAAACCAACTTAGATCTGTCTACTAAAGAATTTTTTAGGCCGTAAACTTCGAAAATTAAGCAGGTTTTTGACCTCCAAACATTGAGCGTGTTCTATAATGTCGTATGCACTGCGCTGTTCAAAGGGCGCTTTGAAATGAAATGCTCAAGCTAAGTTTTTTTTTGTAATGAAAGAAATATTCTTTTAACTAAAATGGCCCAAAATTTGATTTCTCTGAACTGAACAATTCAACTTCAAATGAGAAAAAACATCATTTTGACAACAACTCGTCATATAATTAGTTTTGACAAATGCGAGCATCTCGAGCGACGGGCTAGGCAAAATTTTCACGCAATTCTAGAAAGTAACTAAGACATTCGCGGAAAGTCTGATTGTGTTGATTAGCTAGGTAAACTTAACTTACGGTATTTAACTGAATGGACGTTTTGACACAAAGAAGTGCGACAATAACAACACATCAAAACACAAGTTAATTAAGCGATGGTTCTTGAAACGAACAACTTCACAGCTAGATAATAACATCAGGCTAATACGAAAATATTTCGTTCTCCGGCTCTAAAGCAAACATGACAGTGAAAAGAAAGAACATAATTAGAACTGGAGTAAACCAGTTCATTTAAGTCGATTGTGCATTTTAGGTGGCCCCGAATCCCTGAATAAAGTTCACTGAATCTAGTTAAACACAACAACACAGCTGAACAGCAGACGAAAAAAATTGCCGGCAGAAACATGGCCTTAACTAAACACTTTGATTACTTAGCGATATGTGAAAGAGAAGTACAAACTCTAACTGAATAAAACACGATTGTTCAAGACTTACTGAGATCTTTAAGTTGTTTCCTGTCAGAAGAGAACTTTCTAGCGGCGCCGCTGTGGTTCGCCAGATTCGCTCCCCAGCAAAGTCAGCCGATACCGTTCCATCGATCAATCGCTGCCACTGACGGCGCGCTGACTTCTCATCGCAAAGAAGGCCTGAAAGTCAATGTGATCATCCTGTTACTAAAATAATAATAGTAATAATAATAAACAAAATAATGGTGACATGTTGTCGCGGAAACGTCATGTTTTCACCCTTTAAGCCCTAATATCAAAGGACAAACTCTCCTGTCTTGTCCCTATATTTTTCTTATAAAAGCCGACTGGGTAGAAGTTATTAAAATATCAAGAGAATTCATCTTGGGTGATCGTATCCTTAATTCTCATGACCTCAGGGATTGAATAAACATTAATTTTACCAGGAGAAATTTGATGCTGATCACTGTTAGGGCTTAAAGGGTTAATCTCTCTACTTTTTATTGTGAAATAATACAACCGTCCTGGCACAAGCCTGACCCCATGCACCAAAGGTCTCTTATGCCAGCGGGGATGATCTTGCCACTCAGTCCGATAACTTGTCTGACGACAAGCCAGGGAGGGAGAGATGAACTGGCCCCTAGACCATAATAAGTACATCCCTTTCGGCTAGCGCTCACATCCGACTGTCTCAAATTCAGCTTCATCTATATATAACATGATTAGCCGTCTTCCAAGTGGTACGTCTTGAGGTTTGGGCATGCGTACGTAGTGAACCTCATATAACGAATAGAGAAATATCTCGTTGTTTATTTCGTTGTTTATAAAATGATCAGGCAATGATCAAAAATATGAAAAGCTAGGGGGAAAAAACACACTTGTGATTAGTCTATAAAGTCACTTAACGACGAGGGAATCTTTTCATTATTTTAATTTTGTTTAATAATAAAAAAAAAAAAACGCTCAATGTATGTGATTGTTCATTCTACCCAAGCCTTGGCATCCGTACAGATCGACGTCGTAGTTCATTTTTTATCTCACTCAAAGAGTTAATTTGTTTAGAAAAGAACTTTGCCGGAAACTTTTACCATCACTTTATAGGGATTCACGCCCTGGCCTCAAAATTAGTTTTTTCAGGTCACACATGTCATAATAGTTAATGATCAACCAGCACGCTAAGTAAGAATTAGGGCTGTTGATTGCAAGAACGGCTGATATCTTACTAACGCACGGTTGGATAAGTATGAAACCAACTTAGATCTGTCTACTAAAGAATTTTTTAGGCCGTAAACTTCGAAAATTAAGCAGGTTTTTGACCTCCAAACATTGAGCGTGTTCTATAATGTCGTATGCACTGCGCTGTTCAAAGGGCGCTTTGAAATGAAATGCTCAAGCTAAGTTTTTTTTTGTAATGAAAGAAATATTCTTTTAACTAAAATGGCCCAAAATTTGATTTCTCTGAACTGAACAATTCAACTTCAAATGAGAAAAAACATCATTTTGACAACAACTCGTCATATAATTAGTTTTGACAAATGCGAGCATCTCGAGCGACGGGCTAGGCAAAATTTTCACGCAATTCTAGAAAGTAACTAAGACATTCGCGGAAAGTCTGATTGTGTTGATTAGCTAGGTAAACTTAACTTACGGTATTTAACTGAATGGACGTTTTGACACAAAGAAGTGCGACAATAACAACACATCAAAACACAAGTTAATTAAGCGATGGTTCTTGAAACGAACAACTTCACAGCTAGATAATAACATCAGGCTAATACGAAAATATTTCGTTCTCCGGCTCTAAAGCAAACATGACAGTGAAAAGAAAGAACATAATTAGAACTGGAGTAAACCAGTTCATTTAAGTCGATTGTGCATTTTAGGTGGCCCCGAATCCCTGAATAAAGTTCACTGAATCTAGTTAAACACAACAACACAGCTGAACAGCAGACGAAAAAAATTGCCGGCAGAAACATGGCCTTAACTAAACACTTTGATTACTTAGCGATATGTGAAAGAGAAGTACAAACTCTAACTGAATAAAACACGATTGTTCAAGACTTACTGAGATCTTTAAGTTGTTTCCTGTCAGAAGAGAACTTTCTAGCGGCGCCGCTGTGGTTCGCCAGATTCGCTCCCCAGCAAAGTCAGCCGATACCGTTCCATCGATCAATCGCTGCCACTGACGGCGCGCTGACTTCTCATCGCAAAGAAGGCCTGAAAGTCAATGTGATCATCCTGTTACTAAAATAATAATAGTAATAATAATAAACAAAATAATGGTGACATGTTGTCGCGGAAACGTCATGTTTTCACCCTTTAAGCCCTAATATCAAAGGACAAACTCTCCTGTCTTGTCCCTATATTTTTCTTATAAAAGCCGACTGGGTAGAAGTTATTAAAATATCAAGAGAATTCATCTTGGGTGATCGTATCCTTAATTCTCATGACCTCAGGGATTGAATAAACATTAATTTTACCAGGAGAAATTTGATGCTGATCACTGTTAGGGCTTAAAGGGTTAATCTCTCTACTTTTTATTGTGAAATAATACAACCGTCCTGGCACAAGCCTGACCCCATGCACCAAAGGTCTCTTATGCCAGCGGGGATGATCTTGCCACTCAGTCCGATAACTTGTCTGACGACAAGCCAGGGAGGGAGAGATGAACTGGCCCCTAGACCATAATAAGTACATCCCTTTCGGCTAGCGCTCACATCCGACTGTCTCAAATTCAGCTTCATCTATATATAACATGATTAGCCGTCTTCCAAGTGGTACGTCTTGAGGTTTGGGCATGCGTACGTAGTGAACCTCATATAACGAATAGAGAAATATCTCGTTGTTTATTTCGTTGTTTATAAAATGATCAGGCAATGATCAAAAATATGAAAAGCTAGGGGGAAAAAACACACTTGTGATTAGTCTATAAAGTCACTTAACGACGAGGGAATCTTTTCATTATTTTAATTTTGTTTAATAATAAAAAAAAAAAAACGCTCAATGTATGTGATTGTTCATTCTACCCAAGCCTTGGCATCCGTACAGATCGACGTCGTAGTTCATTTTTTATCTCACTCAAAGAGTTAATTTGTTTAGAAAAGAACTTTGCCGGAAACTTTTACCATCACTTTATAGGGATTCACGCCCTGGCCTCAAAATTAGTTTTTTCAGGTCACACATGTCATAATAGTTAATGATCAACCAGCACGCTAAGTAAGAATTAGGGCTGTTGATTGCAAGAACGGCTGATATCTTACTAACGCACGGTTGGATAAGTATGAAACCAACTTAGATCTGTCTACTAAAGAATTTTTTAGGCCGTAAACTTCGAAAATTAAGCAGGTTTTTGACCTCCAAACATTGAGCGTGTTCTATAATGTCGTATGCACTGCGCTGTTCAAAGGGCGCTTTGAAATGAAATGCTCAAGCTAAGTTTTTTTTTGTAATGAAAGAAATATTCTTTTAACTAAAATGGCCCAAAATTTGATTTCTCTGAACTGAACAATTCAACTTCAAATGAGAAAAAACATCATTTTGACAACAACTCGTCATATAATTAGTTTTGACAAATGCGAGCATCTCGAGCGACGGGCTAGGCAAAATTTTCACGCAATTCTAGAAAGTAACTAAGACATTCGCGGAAAGTCTGATTGTGTTGATTAGCTAGGTAAACTTAACTTACGGTATTTAACTGAATGGACGTTTTGACACAAAGAAGTGCGACAATAACAACACATCAAAACACAAGTTAATTAAGCGATGGTTCTTGAAACGAACAACTTCACAGCTAGATAATAACATCAGGCTAATACGAAAATATTTCGTTCTCCGGCTCTAAAGCAAACATGACAGTGAAAAGAAAGAACATAATTAGAACTGGAGTAAACCAGTTCATTTAAGTCGATTGTGCATTTTAGGTGGCCCCGAATCCCTGAATAAAGTTCACTGAATCTAGTTAAACACAACAACACAGCTGAACAGCAGACGAAAAAAATTGCCGGCAGAAACATGGCCTTAACTAAACACTTTGATTACTTAGCGATATGTGAAAGAGAAGTACAAACTCTAACTGAATAAAACACGATTGTTCAAGACTTACTGAGATCTTTAAGTTGTTTCCTGTCAGAAGAGAACTTTCTAGCGGCGCCGCTGTGGTTCGCCAGATTCGCTCCCCAGCAAAGTCAGCCGATACCGTTCCATCGATCAATCGCTGCCACTGACGGCGCGCTGACTTCTCATCGCAAAGAAGGCCTGAAAGTCAATGTGATCATCCTGTTACTAAAATAATAATAGTAATAATAATAAACAAAATAATGGTGACATGTTGTCGCGGAAACGTCATGTTTTCACCCTTTAAGCCCTAATATCAAAGGACAAACTCTCCTGTCTTGTCCCTATATTTTTCTTATAAAAGCCGACTGGGTAGAAGTTATTAAAATATCAAGAGAATTCATCTTGGGTGATCGTATCCTTAATTCTCATGACCTCAGGGATTGAATAAACATTAATTTTACCAGGAGAAATTTGATGCTGATCACTGTTAGGGCTTAAAGGGTTAATCTCTCTACTTTTTATTGTGAAATAATACAACCGTCCTGGCACAAGCCTGACCCCATGCACCAAAGGTCTCTTATGCCAGCGGGGATGATCTTGCCACTCAGTCCGATAACTTGTCTGACGACAAGCCAGGGAGGGAGAGATGAACTGGCCCCTAGACCATAATAAGTACATCCCTTTCGGCTAGCGCTCACATCCGACTGTCTCAAATTCAGCTTCATCTATATATAACATGATTAGCCGTCTTCCAAGTGGTACGTCTTGAGGTTTGGGCATGCGTACGTAGTGAACCTCATATAACGAATAGAGAAATATCTCGTTGTTTATTTCGTTGTTTATAAAATGATCAGGCAATGATCAAAAATATGAAAAGCTAGGGGGAAAAAACACACTTGTGATTAGTCTATAAAGTCACTTAACGACGAGGGAATCTTTTCATTATTTTAATTTTGTTTAACAATAAAAAAAAAAAAACGCTCAATGTATGTGATTGTTCATTCTACCCAAGCCTTGGCATCCGTACAGATCGACGTCGTAGTTCATTTTTTATCTCACTCAAAGAGTTAATTTGTTTAGAAAAGAACTTTGCCGGAAACTTTTACCATCACTTTATAGGGATTCACGCCCTGGCCTCAAAATTAGTTTTTTCAGGTCACACATGTCATAATAGTTAATGATCAACCAGCACGCTAAGTAAGAATTAGGGCTGTTGATTGCAAGAACGGCTGATATCTTACTAACGCACGGTTGGATAAGTATGAAACCAACTTAGATCTGTCTACTAAAGAATTTTTTAGGCCGTAAACTTCGAAAATTAAGCAGGTTTTTGACCTCCAAACATTGAGCGTGTTCTATAATGTCGTATGCACTGCGCTGTTCAAAGGGCGCTTTGAAATGAAATGCTCAAGCTAAGTTTTTTTTTGTAATGAAAGAAATATTCTTTTAACTAAAATGGCCCAAAATTTGATTTCTCTGAACTGAACAATTCAACTTCAAATGAGAAAAAACATCATTTTGACAACAACTCGTCATATAATTAGTTTTGACAAATGCGAGCATCTCGAGCGACGGGCTAGGCAAAATTTTCACGCAATTCTAGAAAGTAACTAAGACATTCGCGGAAAGTCTGATTGTGTTGATTAGCTAGGTAAACTTAACTTACGGTATTTAACTGAATGGACGTTTTGACACAAAGAAGTGCGACAATAACAACACATCAAAACACAAGTTAATTAAGCGATGGTTCTTGAAACGAACAACTTCACAGCTAGATAATAACATCAGGCTAATACGAAAATATTTCGTTCTCCGGCTCTAAAGCAAACATGACAGTGAAAAGAAAGAACATAATTAGAACTGGAGTAAACCAGTTCATTTAAGTCGATTGTGCATTTTAGGTGGCCCCGAATCCCTGAATAAAGTTCACTGAATCTAGTTAAACACAACAACACAGCTGAACAGCAGACGAAAAAAATTGCCGGCAGAAACATGGCCTTAACTAAACACTTTGATTACTTAGCGATATGTGAAAGAGAAGTACAAACTCTAACTGAATAAAACACGATTGTTCAAGACTTACTGAGATCTTTAAGTTGTTTCCTGTCAGAAGAGAACTTTCTAGCGGCGCCGCTGTGGTTCGCCAGATTCGCTCCCCAGCAAAGTCAGCCGATACCGTTCCATCGATCAATCGCTGCCACTGACGGCGCGCTGACTTCTCATCGCAAAGAAGGCCTGAAAGTCAATGTGATCATCCTGTTACTAAAATAATAATAGTAATAATAATAAACAAAATAATGGTGACATGTTGTCGCGGAAACGTCATGTTTTCACCCTTTAAGCCCTAATATCAAAGGACAAACTCTCCTGTCTTGTCCCTATATTTTTCTTATAAAAGCCGACTGGGTAGAAGTTATTAAAATATCAAGAGAATTCATCTTGGGTGATCGTATCCTTAATTCTCATGACCTCAGGGATTGAATAAACATTAATTTTACCAGGAGAAATTTGATGCTGATCACTGTTAGGGCTTAAAGGGTTAATCTCTCTACTTTTTATTGTGAAATAATACAACCGTCCTGGCACAAGCCTGACCCCATGCACCAAAGGTCTCTTATGCCAGCGGGGATGATCTTGCCACTCAGTCCGATAACTTGTCTGACGACAAGCCAGGGAGGGAGAGATGAACTGGCCCCTAGACCATAATAAGTACATCCCTTTCGGCTAGCGCTCACATCCGACTGTCTCAAATTCAGCTTCATCTATATATAACATGATTAGCCGTCTTCCAAGTGGTACGTCTTGAGGTTTGGGCATGCGTACGTAGTGAACCTCATATAACGAATAGAGAAATATCTCGTTGTTTATTTCGTTGTTTATAAAATGATCAGGCAATGATCAAAAATATGAAAAGCTAGGGGGAAAAAACACACTTGTGATTAGTCTATAAAGTCACTTAACGACGAGGGAATCTTTTCATTATTTTAATTTTGTTTAATAATAAAAAAAAAAAAACGCTCAATGTATGTGATTGTTCATTCTACCCAAGCCTTGGCATCCGTACAGATCGACGTCGTAGTTCATTTTTTATCTCACTCAAAGAGTTAATTTGTTTAGAAAAGAACTTTGCCGGAAACTTTTACCATCACTTTATAGGGATTCACGCCCTGGCCTCAAAATTAGTTTTTTCAGGTCACACATGTCATAATAGTTAATGATCAACCAGCACGCTAAGTAAGAATTAGGGCTGTTGATTGCAAGAACGGCTGATATCTTACTAACGCACGGTTGGATAAGTATGAAACCAACTTAGATCTGTCTACTAAAGAATTTTTTAGGCCGTAAACTTCGAAAATTAAGCAGGTTTTTGACCTCCAAACATTGAGCGTGTTCTATAATGTCGTATGCACTGCGCTGTTCAAAGGGCGCTTTGAAATGAAATGCTCAAGCTAAGTTTTTTTTTGTAATGAAAGAAATATTCTTTTAACTAAAATGGCCCAAAATTTGATTTCTCTGAACTGAACAATTCAACTTCAAATGAGAAAAAACATCATTTTGACAACAACTCGTCATATAATTAGTTTTGACAAATGCGAGCATCTCGAGCGACGGGCTAGGCAAAATTTTCACGCAATTCTAGAAAGTAACTAAGACATTCGCGGAAAGTCTGATTGTGTTGATTAGCTAGGTAAACTTAACTTACGGTATTTAACTGAATGGACGTTTTGACACAAAGAAGTGCGACAATAACAACACATCAAAACACAAGTTAATTAAGCGATGGTTCTTGAAACGAACAACTTCACAGCTAGATAATAACATCAGGCTAATACGAAAATATTTCGTTCTCCGGCTCTAAAGCAAACATGACAGTGAAAAGAAAGAACATAATTAGAACTGGAGTAAACCAGTTCATTTAAGTCGATTGTGCATTTTAGGTGGCCCCGAATCCCTGAATAAAGTTCACTGAATCTAGTTAAACACAACAACACAGCTGAACAGCAGACGAAAAAAATTGCCGGCAGAAACATGGCCTTAACTAAACACTTTGATTACTTAGCGATATGTGAAAGAGAAGTACAAACTCTAACTGAATAAAACACGATTGTTCAAGACTTACTGAGATCTTTAAGTTGTTTCCTGTCAGAAGAGAACTTTCTAGCGGCGCCGCTGTGGTTCGCCAGATTCGCTCCCCAGCAAAGTCAGCCGATACCGTTCCATCGATCAATCGCTGCCACTGACGGCGCGCTGACTTCTCATCGCAAAGAAGGCCTGAAAGTCAATGTGATCATCCTGTTACTAAAATAATAATAGTAATAATAATAAACAAAATAATGGTGACATGTTGTCGCGGAAACGTCATGTTTTCACCCTTTAAGCCCTAATATCAAAGGACAAACTCTCCTGTCTTGTCCCTATATTTTTCTTATAAAAGCCGACTGGGTAGAAGTTATTAAAATATCAAGAGAATTCATCTTGGGTGATCGTATCCTTAATTCTCATGACCTCAGGGATTGAATAAACATTAATTTTACCAGGAGAAATTTGATGCTGATCACTGTTAGGGCTTAAAGGGTTAATCTCTCTACTTTTTATTGTGAAATAATACAACCGTCCTGGCACAAGCCTGACCCCATGCACCAAAGGTCTCTTATGCCAGCGGGGATGATCTTGCCACTCAGTCCGATAACTTGTCTGACGACAAGCCAGGGAGGGAGAGATGAACTGGCCCCTAGACCATAATAAGTACATCCCTTTCGGCTAGCGCTCACATCCGACTGTCTCAAATTCAGCTTCATCTATATATAACATGATTAGCCGTCTTCCAAGTGGTACGTCTTGAGGTTTGGGCATGCGTACGTAGTGAACCTCATATAACGAATAGAGAAATATCTCGTTGTTTATTTCGTTGTTTATAAAATGATCAGGCAATGATCAAAAATATGAAAAGCTAGGGGGAAAAAACACACTTGTGATTAGTCTATAAAGTCACTTAACGACGAGGGAATCTTTTCATTATTTTAATTTTGTTTAATAATAAAAAAAAAAAAACGCTCAATGTATGTGATTGTTCATTCTACCCAAGCCTTGGCATCCGTACAGATCGACGTCGTAGTTCATTTTTTATCTCACTCAAAGAGTTAATTTGTTTAGAAAAGAACTTTGCCGGAAACTTTTACCATCACTTTATAGGGATTCACGCCCTGGCCTCAAAATTAGTTTTTTCAGGTCACACATGTCATAATAGTTAATGATCAACCAGCACGCTAAGTAAGAATTAGGGCTGTTGATTGCAAGAACGGCTGATATCTTACTAACGCACGGTTGGATAAGTATGAAACCAACTTAGATCTGTCTACTAAAGAATTTTTTAGGCCGTAAACTTCGAAAATTAAGCAGGTTTTTGACCTCCAAACATTGAGCGTGTTCTATAATGTCGTATGCACTGCGCTGTTCAAAGGGCGCTTTGAAATGAAATGCTCAAGCTAAGTTTTTTTTTGTAATGAAAGAAATATTCTTTTAACTAAAATGGCCCAAAATTTGATTTCTCTGAACTGAACAATTCAACTTCAAATGAGAAAAAACATCATTTTGACAACAACTCGTCATATAATTAGTTTTGACAAATGCGAGCATCTCGAGCGACGGGCTAGGCAAAATTTTCACGCAATTCTAGAAAGTAACTAAGACATTCGCGGAAAGTCTGATTGTGTTGATTAGCTAGGTAAACTTAACTTACGGTATTTAACTGAATGGACGTTTTGACACAAAGAAGTGCGACAATAACAACACATCAAAACACAAGTTAATTAAGCGATGGTTCTTGAAACGAACAACTTCACAGCTAGATAATAACATCAGGCTAATACGAAAATATTTCGTTCTCCGGCTCTAAAGCAAACATGACAGTGAAAAGAAAGAACATAATTAGAACTGGAGTAAACCAGTTCATTTAAGTCGATTGTGCATTTTAGGTGGCCCCGAATCCCTGAATAAAGTTCACTGAATCTAGTTAAACACAACAACACAGCTGAACAGCAGACGAAAAAAATTGCCGGCAGAAACATGGCCTTAACTAAACACTTTGATTACTTAGCGATATGTGAAAGAGAAGTACAAACTCTAACTGAATAAAACACGATTGTTCAAGACTTACTGAGATCTTTAAGTTGTTTCCTGTCAGAAGAGAACTTTCTAGCGGCGCCGCTGTGGTTCGCCAGATTCGCTCCCCAGCAAAGTCAGCCGATACCGTTCCATCGATCAATCGCTGCCACTGACGGCGCGCTGACTTCTCATCGCAAAGAAGGCCTGAAAGTCAATGTGATCATCCTGTTACTAAAATAATAATAGTAATAATAATAAACAAAATAATGGTGACATGTTGTCGCGGAAACGTCATGTTTTCACCCTTTAAGCCCTAATATCAAAGGACAAACTCTCCTGTCTTGTCCCTATATTTTTCTTATAAAAGCCGACTGGGTAGAAGTTATTAAAATATCAAGAGAATTCATCTTGGGTGATCGTATCCTTAATTCTCATGACCTCAGGGATTGAATAAACATTAATTTTACCAGGAGAAATTTGATGCTGATCACTGTTAGGGCTTAAAGGGTTAATCTCTCTACTTTTTATTGTGAAATAATACAACCGTCCTGGCACAAGCCTGACCCCATGCACCAAAGGTCTCTTATGCCAGCGGGGATGATCTTGCCACTCAGTCCGATAACTTGTCTGACGACAAGCCAGGGAGGGAGAGATGAACTGGCCCCTAGACCATAATAAGTACATCCCTTTCGGCTAGCGCTCACATCCGACTGTCTCAAATTCAGCTTCATCTATATATAACATGATTAGCCGTCTTCCAAGTGGTACGTCTTGAGGTTTGGGCATGCGTACGTAGTGAACCTCATATAACGAATAGAGAAATATCTCGTTGTTTATTTCGTTGTTTATAAAATGATCAGGCAATGATCAAAAATATGAAAAGCTAGGGGGAAAAAACACACTTGTGATTAGTCTATAAAGTCACTTAACGACGAGGGAATCTTTTCATTATTTTAATTTTGTTTAATAATAAAAAAAAAAAAACGCTCAATGTATGTGATTGTTCATTCTACCCAAGCCTTGGCATCCGTACAGATCGACGTCGTAGTTCATTTTTTATCTCACTCAAAGAGTTAATTTGTTTAGAAAAGAACTTTGCCGGAAACTTTTACCATCACTTTATAGGGATTCACGCCCTGGCCTCAAAATTAGTTTTTTCAGGTCACACATGTCATAATAGTTAATGATCAACCAGCACGCTAAGTAAGAATTAGGGCTGTTGATTGCAAGAACGGCTGATATCTTACTAACGCACGGTTGGATAAGTATGAAACCAACTTAGATCTGTCTACTAAAGAATTTTTTAGGCCGTAAACTTCGAAAATTAAGCAGGTTTTTGACTTCCAAACATTGAGCGTGTTCTATAATGTCGTATGCACTGCGCTGTTCAAAGGGCGCTTTGAAATGAAATGCTCAAGCTAAGTTTTTTTTTGTAATGAAAGAAATATTCTTTTAACTAAAATGGCCCAAAATTTGATTTCTCTGAACTGAACAATTCAACTTCAAATGAGAAAAAACATCATTTTGACAACAACTCGTCATATAATTAGTTTTGACAAATGCGAGCATCTCGAGCGACGGGCTAGGCAAAATTTTCACGCAATTCTAGAAAGTAACTAAGACATTCGCGGAAAGTCTGATTGTGTTGATTAGCTAGGTAAACTTAACTTACGGTATTTAACTGAATGGACGTTTTGACACAAAGAAGTGCGACAATAACAACACATCAAAACACAAGTTAATTAAGCGATGGTTCTTGAAACGAACAACTTCACAGCTAGATAATAACATCAGGCTAATACGAAAATATTTCGTTCTCCGGCTCTAAAGCAAACATGACAGTGAAAAGAAAGAACATAATTAGAACTGGAGTAAACCAGTTCATTTAAGTCGATTGTGCATTTTAGGTGGCCCCGAATCCCTGAATAAAGTTCACTGAATCTAGTTAAACACAACAACACAGCTGAACAGCAGACGAAAAAAATTGCCGGCAGAAACATGGCCTTAACTAAACACTTTGATTACTTAGCGATATGTGAAAGAGAAGTACAAACTCTAACTGAATAAAACACGATTGTTCAAGACTTACTGAGATCTTTAAGTTGTTTCCTGTCAGAAGAGAACTTTCTAGCGGCGCCGCTGTGGTTCGCCAGATTCGCTCCCCAGCAAAGTCAGCCGATACCGTTCCATCGATCAATCGCTGCCACTGACGGCGCGCTGACTTCTCATCGCAAAGAAGGCCTGAAAGTCAATGTGATCATCCTGTTACTAAAATAATAATAGTAATAATAATAAACAAAATAATGGTGACATGTTGTCGCGGAAACGTCATGTTTTCACCCTTTAAGCCCTAATATCAAAGGACAAACTCTCCTGTCTTGTCCCTATATTTTTCTTATAAAAGCCGACTGGGTAGAAGTTATTAAAATATCAAGAGAATTCATCTTGGGTGATCGTATCCTTAATTCTCATGACCTCAGGGATTGAATAAACATTAATTTTACCAGGAGAAATTTGATGCTGATCACTGTTAGGGCTTAAAGGGTTAATCTCTCTACTTTTTATTGTGAAATAATACAACCGTCCTGGCACAAGCCTGACCCCATGCACCAAAGGTCTCTTATGCCAGCGGGGATGATCTTGCCACTCAGTCCGATAACTTGTCTGACGACAAGCCAGGGAGGGAGAGATGAACTGGCCCCTAGACCATAATAAGTACATCCCTTTCGGCTAGCGCTCACATCCGACTGTCTCAAATTCAGCTTCATCTATATATAACATGATTAGCCGTCTTCCAAGTGGTACGTCTTGAGGTTTGGGCATGCGTACGTAGTGAACCTCATATAACGAATAGAGAAATATCTCGTTGTTTATTTCGTTGTTTATAAAATGATCAGGCAATGATCAAAAATATGAAAAGCTAGGGGGAAAAAACACACTTGTGATTAGTCTATAAAGTCACTTAACGACGAGGGAATCTTTTCATTATTTTAATTTTGTTTAATAATAAAAAAAAAAAAACGCTCAATGTATGTGATTGTTCATTCTACCCAAGCCTTGGCATCCGTACAGATCGACGTCGTAGTTCATTTTTTATCTCACTCAAAGAGTTAATTTGTTTAGAAAAGAACTTTGCCGGAAACTTTTACCATCACTTTATAGGGATTCACGCCCTGGCCTCAAAATTAGTTTTTTCAGGTCACACATGTCATAATAGTTAATGATCAACCAGCACGCTAAGTAAGAATTAGGGCTGTTGATTGCAAGAACGGCTGATATCTTACTAACGCACGGTTGGATAAGTATGAAACCAACTTAGATCTGTCTACTAAAGAATTTTTTAGGCCGTAAACTTCGAAAATTAAGCAGGTTTTTGACCTCCAAACATTGAGCGTGTTCTATAATGTCGTATGCACTGCGCTGTTCAAAGGGCGCTTTGAAATGAAATGCTCAAGCTAAGTTTTTTTTTGTAATGAAAGAAATATTCTTTTAACTAAAATGGCCCAAAATTTGATTTCTCTGAACTGAACAATTCAACTTCAAATGAGAAAAAACATCATTTTGACAACAACTCGTCATATAATTAGTTTTGACAAATGCGAGCATCTCGAGCGACGGGCTAGGCAAAATTTTCACGCAATTCTAGAAAGTAACTAAGACATTCGCGGAAAGTCTGATTGTGTTGATTAGCTAGGTAAACTTAACTTACGGTATTTAACTGAATGGACGTTTTGACACAAAGAAGTGCGACAATAACAACACATCAAAACACAAGTTAATTAAGCGATGGTTCTTGAAACGAACAACTTCACAGCTAGATAATAACATCAGGCTAATACGAAAATATTTCGTTCTCCGGCTCTAAAGCAAACATGACAGTGAAAAGAAAGAACATAATTAGAACTGGAGTAAACCAGTTCATTTAAGTCGATTGTGCATTTTAGGTGGCCCCGAATCCCTGAATAAAGTTCACTGAATCTAGTTAAACACAACAACACAGCTGAACAGCAGACGAAAAAAATTGCCGGCAGAAACATGGCCTTAACTAAACACTTTGATTACTTAGCGATATGTGAAAGAGAAGTACAAACTCTAACTGAATAAAACACGATTGTTCAAGACTTACTGAGATCTTTAAGTTGTTTCCTGTCAGAAGAGAACTTTCTAGCGGCGCCGCTGTGGTTCGCCAGATTCGCTCCCCAGCAAAGTCAGCCGATACCGTTCCATCGATCAATCGCTGCCACTGACGGCGCGCTGACTTCTCATCGCAAAGAAGGCCTGAAAGTCAATGTGATCATCCTGTTACTAAAATAATAATAGTAATAATAATAAACAAAATAATGGTGACATGTTGTCGCGGAAACGTCATGTTTTCACCCTTTAAGCCCTAATATCAAAGGACAAACTCTCCTGTCTTGTCCCTATATTTTTCTTATAAAAGCCGACTGGGTAGAAGTTATTAAAATATCAAGAGAATTCATCTTGGGTGATCGTATCCTTAATTCTCATGACCTCAGGGATTGAATAAACATTAATTTTACCAGGAGAAATTTGATGCTGATCACTGTTAGGGCTTAAAGGGTTAATCTCTCTACTTTTTATTGTGAAATAATACAACCGTCCTGGCACAAGCCTGACCCCATGCACCAAAGGTCTCTTATGCCAGCGGGGATGATCTTGCCACTCAGTCCGATAACTTGTCTGACGACAAGCCAGGGAGGGAGAGATGAACTGGCCCCTAGACCATAATAAGTACATCCCTTTCGGCTAGCGCTCACATCCGACTGTCTCAAATTCAGCTTCATCTATATATAACATGATTAGCCGTCTTCCAAGTGGTACGTCTTGAGGTTTGGGCATGCGTACGTAGTGAACCTCATATAACGAATAGAGAAATATCTCGTTGTTTATTTCGTTGTTTATAAAATGATCAGGCAATGATCAAAAATATGAAAAGCTAGGGGGAAAAAACACACTTGTGATTAGTCTATAAAGTCACTTAACGACGAGGGAATCTTTTCATTATTTTAATTTTGTTTAATAATAAAAAAAAAAAAACGCTCAATGTATGTGATTGTTCATTCTACCCAAGCCTTGGCATCCGTACAGATCGACGTCGTAGTTCATTTTTTATCTCACTCAAAGAGTTAATTTGTTTAGAAAAGAACTTTGCCGGAAACTTTTACCATCACTTTATAGGGATTCACGCCCTGGCCTCAAAATTAGTTTTTTCAGGTCACACATGTCATAATAGTTAATGATCAACCAGCACGCTAAGTAAGAATTAGGGCTGTTGATTGCAAGAACGGCTGATATCTTACTAACGCACGGTTGGATAAGTATGAAACCAACTTAGATCTGTCTACTAAAGAATTTTTTAGGCCGTAAACTTCGAAAATTAAGCAGGTTTTTGACCTCCAAACATTGAGCGTGTTCTATAATGTCGTATGCACTGCGCTGTTCAAAGGGCGCTTTGAAATGAAATGCTCAAGCTAAGTTTTTTTTTGTAATGAAAGAAATATTCTTTTAACTAAAATGGCCCAAAATTTGATTTCTCTGAACTGAACAATTCAACTTCAAATGAGAAAAAACATCATTTTGACAACAACTCGTCATATAATTAGTTTTGACAAATGCGAGCATCTCGAGCGACGGGCTAGGCAAAATTTTCACGCAATTCTAGAAAGTAACTAAGACATTCGCGGAAAGTCTGATTGTGTTGATTAGCTAGGTAAACTTAACTTACGGTATTTAACTGAATGGACGTTTTGACACAAAGAAGTGCGACAATAACAACACATCAAAACACAAGTTAATTAAGCGATGGTTCTTGAAACGAACAACTTCACAGCTAGATAATAACATCAGGCTAATACGAAAATATTTCGTTCTCCGGCTCTAAAGCAAACATGACAGTGAAAAGAAAGAACATAATTAGAACTGGAGTAAACCAGTTCATTTAAGTCGATTGTGCATTTTAGGTGGCCCCGAATCCCTGAATAAAGTTCACTGAATCTAGTTAAACACAACAACACAGCTGAACAGCAGACGAAAAAAATTGCCGGCAGAAACATGGCCTTAACTAAACACTTTGATTACTTAGCGATATGTGAAAGAGAAGTACAAACTCTAACTGAATAAAACACGATTGTTCAAGACTTACTGAGATCTTTAAGTTGTTTCCTGTCAGAAGAGAACTTTCTAGCGGCGCCGCTGTGGTTCGCCAGATTCGCTCCCCAGCAAAGTCAGCCGATACCGTTCCATCGATCAATCGCTGCCACTGACGGCGCGCTGACTTCTCATCGCAAAGAAGGCCTGAAACTCTACAGGTTAAGGACCCTACGTCTTCTCGCTAGCTGTTTTTTAGTTATTTTCGTCTCGGCCTGATGTCAAAAACGATTTGCTGATATTGCAATGCATTATGGGATAGCTGTGACAATTTTGCGCGGGGAACACCATACCTCGAATTTATTCAAAAATATTTCAAGTCTAAAATCACCTCTTCATTTACAGACTTCGACCACCACACGCTTTGGCAAATGAGCCACAACTCACGTTGGTACCATTTTGAGAGTGATACCGTCCGCTTTTTAGAGAAGAGGTAATAATAGACTTTCGTCTGGCTCGGCTTGCCTCCGACTGTAAACTGTCACCCTCGAGCGCTGAAAAAAGCACTATTCATCAGTCGAAAGGCAAAACATGCCCCGCTTCTTTGAGGGATGCTAGTGATTTGCAGATTTCCAGGCTTAATGATGCCCTTCCATCACCAGACGGCCAAAAATATTTCAAGCAAAAAAGAAAACCATTAGGTAAAGCTTCGAATACGCTCGCTTCACTTGCTCGCTTCTCCGAAATGTCGGTTTTGTCTTCGTCACTTGGTCACGTGGTTGAACGAATTCGTTTCAGGGCTAACGCGGTCATCAGCCAAAGCCAACAAGGTTTTCAGTGATCATCCTGTTACTAAAATGTAGTTACTGTCTTTCACATGGCATAATTAAAACAAAATAATGGTGAAGGGGTATCGAATGGTCTTTGCGAGCATGGGAGCAGTGTGTTTATTTTTGCGAGCACGAGCAGTTGAAAAATTTTTCCTGCGAGCACTTTAGAAAATACAGATGGCGAGCAGTGAACACTTCGAGTACTTCGTAAATTTTCCGCTAGCAGGAATCTCTCTTTTATTTAAAATAGGATACATTGTTTTGCGCCAAGTAATAGCTAATAATCTGGCTGACACCTCCAAAACGGAGCAATAGTTACAAGCCAGAGGTAAGGATGTTTCAACCTTTTTGTTTTAACGATATCATAACTGATTTATTGTTAATATATGTATAAAAAATGACTACAAAGGAGGATTAACGAAATTTCGAGCAATCGAGCACATGTTAACGAGAATGCGAGCATGCAAGCAGTTGCAAAAATTTTGCGAGCACGAGCAAGCGAGCACCCGTGTAATTTTTGCGAGCAATTTGAGCAGAGGCCAAATTTTGCGAACACTCTTAAATTGAATGAGACAATTCGATACCCCTTGGTGACATATCGTCGCTAAAACGTAATGTTTTAATCTCGCTACTTTTTATTCTGAAATAATACAACAGCTGACAAAAGAAACCTCGGACACCGCAGACCTCTTATGCCAGCGGAGATGAATCTTGCTGCTTAGTCCGATAATTTGTCTTACGACAAGACAGTGAGGGAGGAAAAAGTCGGCTCCTAGACCATATGTGAGACAGATCCCTTTCGCGCTAGCGCTTATTAGTGTCACATGTATCACGTTACAACACACACGGATTCTCAAATAACATCGACGTAATATTTAGTGAAGGTCAGGTACATGCGTTTCAGATCTCGGCAAAATGGGGAAAGAAACAATACCTCCAATAAGGGAAACTACAGTCTTGACTGTAATTGTATTGAAATAAATTTTTATTCATTCATCCAATTAAAAAAAAAAAAAAACAAAGAAAGCCTTCAACCTCGTGGACCACAAGTGCCTTCTCCATAAATTAGAACCTTATGGAGTTCGAGACCCAAGCTATAACCGGTTCCTGGATTATCTCTGCACCCGCTCACAGAGAGTAAAATTTGGGAAGGAATTATCATCTAGCCTTCCCCTGGATTATGGTGTACCTCAGGGTTCACTTTTACTGGACCCCTTACTCAGTGCTTGCTGTGATCCAATATCAGCATGTATGCCTGATACCGTCATATATACCACTGGCTCGGAGTCAGACTGCATCATGACAGAAATACAAGAAGCCCTCCAAAGAGTTTAACAGTGGATGAAAAACAGCAAGCTTGTTCTAAATCTCGCGAAGACCAAATGTATGCTTTTTGGTACTAACTTGCAGAAACTTGCAAATGCCATCGAAAGGGTGAGAAATTTTTGCTATTTAGGGGTCACCCTTGACGAACACCTCTCATGGAAAGAGTATGTTAGTAAAGTGTTTACCAATGTTAACAAGTGCTTGGGTCTACTCGGCCGCATCCGATCATGTCTAACGCAGCGAAATGCGGATACAACTGTCTCGTATTACCAGTAGTGTGCTACACCGACACGGCCTGGGGTGAATTGTATGTTGAGTGCAAGAGTAGGTAACAGCGACACAGCGCCTACAAAATCGAGCTGCACGCATAATTGTCAGACTAGCAAGCACCAGCGAAGCTCTCAAGACACTAGGATGGCCTAACTTAGAAACTATCAGGAAAGGGAACAAATCTATCTTAGTCTACAAATGTCTTAATGATTTAGTGCCCTAGTATCTTTCTGATCATTAATAGAAACCACATTTTCCATAATTACAATATACGTCGGCGTGAAGACATTCATCCTTCAAGACCCAAACTTAGCCCCGGAAAGAGAACTTTTAGATACTCCGGAGCGATTTTATTTAACTCATTACCTGAAACATACAAACGGGAAGCGTCCTTGGAGGCTTTTAAGCGACTTATGATGAAACACGATTATGCATAGATTTTTCTTAGTTTGCAAATGTTTTATTTATTTTTTCTATCTTGTAATTTTAGCCCAAAAGTGTTTATTAGAGTCATATATATTGTATTTTTTTCTCTCAGACCACAAGTTTTTAGACTACAAGCGTTCATTGTAATTCATTACTTTGCTATTATGATTTTAGGTGTATACAGGGCCCCTCAGGATAACAGCCCCGTAGCTGATTGGGCCACCCTGTCTTAAATGAAGTCCGCTTACTTACATTTCGTTTTGTACACTTTTTGTCGAACATTAGCTCACCTCTAACTCCCCAACCCCTCACCCCACGTCCTCCACCCCTGTCACTCAAAAACGGACTGACTTGGGAGTTTAAGATGTAACGAGAACATAAAAAACCGGTAGATTTAGTAAGTAAAACTATAACTTTGCACCTGGATCAGTGACACTCTCAGGTCATGTTTTTGCCCTTTCTTTAACGTGGACTACTACGTGAAGTTTCCTAATTTCACGTTTGAAAGGCGTAGACAAACGACGACAGATTTTTCTTTCCCTTTTTAAATTTGGAATCGGGCAGTAAGAATCCGACTGCAGGAGAATTTTTTTTCCTCTGGTCTTGAGAACATATTTGTGTTGCTTTTTTGTGTGACAACGCGGGAACACTAAATTGTATAAACTAAGGACATTTGTATTGCTTAAAATGAGCGGATGTCTTAGAAAACAAGTTGTTTATTTCGACAGCTTTCACGGCTTCAGATTGGTTGATTCCAATCCATTTTGATTCTTATTTCCGATTCACAAGGTAGGAGTGCCTGTTAGCGAAGGAAACTGACTGGTAGTAAACAGACTATTAAAGGTTGTGAAAAGGCACTTGCAGCGTCAGAATTCAACATTAATTTGTTTTAATTATATATTTTTGGGCACATTGCTTTTAATCTTCCAAAAATTCTGGTGGGGGGGGGAAGCTCAAGCCTCCTCTCAAGCCATTTTTAAGAGATATTCAAGCAACAATTATTCTTAAAAAACAGAAAAATACAAAGTAATGTATGGCGTTATTTTCCAAATTGAAGCTTTGTTGAAAAATGCATGGTTACCCCCAATTTTTTTTCTGGATACAAATAGTTTTAAACGGCATAACAATATCCCCATATTAGTAGGCATCACCCATTGGAAACCCAAGTATTTTGAGATGCGCAGAATGTATGCGCAGTAACAAAGTAGGCACCGTCCTTAACTTTATGAAATGTAGTACAAAAGCTTATAAAAGGAGCCTCTATGATCTTCAAGAACACTTAAATTAAATGACATGGGACACTTACACAACTGATGGCTACAGTGTAGATTTAAGAAATATGCTCTCAGCGTATTTTATATAAGCTTATAGTTATTAGCATAGAGTTGCACCACTGCATGGTCAATTTATTAATTTATCCTATTTTGTTTTATTACTCTAGCACCCTATGATCTTAACATTATGGCCTTTGCTTTTGTGGATTAACTGCGAACAAGTAGAAGTAAAAAATAGACCATGGTTTTATGCCTTTATTTTATGGTCTTTTATAATTGAATCTCATTTTTTCATATAGGAAAAATACATGAAACAAGTGTAAAATTGACGCATAAATAAAGCAAGCCACTGTCAAGTTCAGTTGTTGCATCCATGAAAACTAATGCTCTGGATGTTTTTGTATCTGTTCTTACTTAAGGCTAATTGTTGGGGTACAAGGACTGCTGAGCAAGCTAAGTACAACACATCCAGACTTGTTACATGGTAAGAGAGCATTAACATGTTTACAATAGTTCCCGTATTTCCCAGCTGGTTTTGTGTCCCTCTCACCCTTCCCCCATTTCTGCCAAGGATTTCATATTCCACAACACTAGCTGGGCATTGGGCATCCCCCCCTCTCATCCCAGTCCCAGTCAGTCAACTGACTTGGTACCTCTTGGGAGTAAAAAATTTATTCAGACCATGCCCACAAAACAGAATTCTGGTACTTTTTAGGGGACCTTTTCAAAATTTCTGAAGATCACCACTGTTACTTTTATATAGGAGAAACCCCCCCCCCCCCCTCAAGCACTTTGTTAGCCATACTGTAAGAACACCGAGACTTTCTTCCCAGGGTCCTTTTCTGTTCCTTCTTCAAGAAATCAAGAACCCTAGTTGTGTTCTGTGAGGATCTTTCTTCTATTTGATCTTTCATCCACTGTTCAAAATATATCTTTCGCATATTTACATTTATTTAAAGCAATTTAATATTGTACACTTTACCGCCCATTGATAAAAAAAATTAATAAATAATAAAGCGTTAATATTGTGCACTTTAATGCCCCTCCTTTACAGGGAATTTCATCCAGAACACATTTTAGGTGTCATGCAACCAGCCAAAACCAGGGTTCTTTCCGAAGGGAAGAAAAAACAATTTTCATTCTTGGTGATCATTTCCTTTACTCTTATGATCTGAATGTTTGATGATGTACCATAAAGTTCTGATAGTAGCGACCCTCTTTACTTTCATTATAAAAATTATCAGCTTTTGGGGCTCGTTACTTTTGGGGAGACATTATTTTCGGGGAACAAAAAAAAAACATGAAACAAAGCTAGCGCTAGCTCTTTTTTCCAAAATGAAAAATTATATGATTCGCACAGAGCTCAAAGTACAACATACAGAATAAAGACCATTCTGATGTAAGAGTGCCAGATGACATTGGGGCTTGCAGCTCCACGCAGGCCCACCAAGCAAGATTCAATTACTCGATGTTGCATTCAATGCAGAATTTAAGAAGAGTGTTGACAGACTCACTACGGAACACTTGTTCACAAATCCAGAGCTATTTATGAGTGAAAAATTAAGCGCTGGTTATCAATGTGTGCTTTTCACAAAATGGGTGGGCACAGCATGGCAAGAGTTCTCACGTCAGCTGAAAGACAGTTATCGATTCATTCGTAAAATGTGGTACTGCACTGCCCATTTCTGGTAGCAGGGACAGTGAAATAAACATCAATGGTCTACCGCACTACTGCATGAATGAATCAGCCGATGTAGAGGAAATCAAATTCTTTTCTGACTCAGGGGAGGAAACTAAACTCAGTGTTTTTACTCCATGGCACAGTCCAATGCATCTTATATTGCAGTATATAGAGTTTTTAATTTTAATTTGAAGAAACGTTCCTGTTTGTTAATACCAAATTGTACCAGTTTAGTTTTCACATTATGCCATCAGTGAACTGATGTCAAGGGCGGATAATGGTTTAAGGCTTTCCTTTGTTGAAAGTGCCTTATCATGATCAATTTGTCAATGCACCAACTGAAGATATTAGCATTGCATATTAATAATTTGACTATGGATTGGAAAACAATAAAGGCATTCAGTATGGGTATAACATAATTAAAAACCAACTTTGTCTTGCTACTTTTTGGGGGAGTCGCTACTTTTTTTGGTGGGGAGGGGGGTGCTACTTTTGGGGACTCGCTATTTTCGGGATTTATTAGAAGCCACAATGTTTTGACGTTATTTTCGGGGGGGTCGTTACTTTCGGGGCGTCGTTACTTTCGGAGCGTCGTTACTATCCAAACTTTAGGGTAGTGACATTGTGAGAAGAAATTAGATGCTGGTTATTTTGTTGGGGCATAAGGGGTTATTTTGCTTTAATCTGTCTCTTAATTTGTCTTTCTAAGGTTGTGATCAAACAACTGCCTCCAACCCTTCCCCATGCTTTAGCCCTTTAACTGTGTCTAGATATAGACTGATGTATGTATTCACTTGTTTTTTTTTTTTTTTTGTCGTGCAGCTGTTGAACAAGAAATAGAACACAACTTGGAACAAGCTTAAGTGAACTGGGACCGACTCACCATCCTTATTAACATTAAGAACCGCCACAGAAAAAGCAGAGTGCTCGAATGTAAGTCTTTCTGAAAGTTTCTTCTGTTTAAAATGAAATAATTGCAAGGTTATTAAATCTTCTTCTCATTGGCACAAAATTAGGTATAAGGGTTGAAATTATTCATCCAAAATCAACTTATTGCAGCAACAAGATAAAGCAAAATAACAGACATGGCTTTAAAGGAAAATTAATTTATTGATCACCAATAGAAACTGGAATGGGGTTTATAATCTTGAGAACCATGGACAAAAAAAAGACATTTTCCACAAACCCTTGTGAACTGCTATTGATGAATTCTTCCACTTAAGGTGTAGGACTACACCCTCTGACAAACCTTTTCTTTTTTTAATTATTTGCCTTACAGGACAGTACAGAGAGATATAATCTGTAGGACGTGAAAGAACCCACACACTGTTTGAAAAGATTAAGGTCATGCTGATGTCCAAATCTCACCCCAAATTTTATACCAACTTGATACTGAGATATACTATTTTTTTATGTTGATGCTTTCACAGAAAAGTGGATCAACTTACGTATGATTTGAGACGTTTGAAAACAGGCCTTAACAACTACAAACATCGGAAGATGATGAAGGTACATATAACAATAATGACATTGTTACCTTTACTGCCAGTAAGCATGTTGGCTTACAAGTTCTTAACCTGTTCTTCATAATTAGCTTTGGAAAAATCCGAATCCGGATTATTGATTCAAGATCACTCAGATCATGGTGTATCAAAGGAACTAATGAATCTACTCTGGGTAAAGATACGTCGGTTCCTTGGATGCAACATGGCCCAAGTGACCTTACGTCAAAAATCCGGATTTGGATTTTTCCAAAGAAACACATCCTAAATCTTCCATGGATTAAGTTTGATTATTTTATTATTATTTGCATTTTAGTAAAATGAAATAGACAACAATAAGTACACGATGAAAATTCTAGGAAAAAATTTCCAAGCCCCCAGCAGGAATCGAACCCACAACCTTCCATATACTAGTTTGGATGCTCTAATAACTGATCTATGGGTCATTCATATGGTGAACAGGTCAGGCTTGAGGTCACCTATAGCTCAGTGCTTAGAGCATCCAAACTAGTATCTGGAAGTTTGCAGGTTTGATTCCTGCTGGGGGCTTGGAAATTGTTTTCCGAGAATTTTCATTGTGTACTTTTCATAGCATTGGGTGGTTGGCTGGTTTGCTAAATTTTAGTAAAAGCTTGTAAAATATGAGACAGGCTATTTAAACATACAACAACAATCTGTCAGTAAGGATGCCTCCAATAATAAAATTTAACCTCAGAAATTATTTTAACAAAAAAAATAATAATCATCCAGTCTTCATGAGCAGCAGCACCGTATAATGACAAACTTGTTGCCATGTAGAGTCCTCTTCTTTTGGAATAAAAAGACCTTGTGTTAAAATTGTTGTTTTTGTGGCTGATAACATTGATTCTTTTGGCAGGAACAAGAGGGAAAAGAAAGAGAGGAACTTTTAAACAGAAGGTTTACAACTAATGTAAGCTACGTTACTTTTAGTATGTTAGATGTGTGTTTTTACTTCCAGAATCAGTGGAAGAAATCCCCAAGTGTTACCATTCAGATGTAAGCCATCAGAATCAGAATTCTTATGAATGCTGTTTTGCCCCGTGTTAAGCTTACTAGGTGATATTGGGGGTTATAGGTTAACCATCTAACTCGACCAGAATCTAATTTCTCCTTACCTAATGACTACATTTTCAAACATACAGGTCATGAGAAACAAATAAATGATCACAAAAGATGACATGTTCTGATATTTAAACAAATTTTCCCAGCTAGGTATCATAGAACAGAAAGGAGAGTAAATACATGTTGATATTTTGCAAAGGTTTTTATAGGAAATTAGCGTTAATTTCGGACAAAAATAGCGTCCGAAAATAAAACCGTCCGAAATTTTTACAGTATAGTATAAAACTTTAAAAGTACTTTCTGGGCGACAGCATCACATATTCAAAGCCAATATGCATGATATGTTCAGAATTCGGATTAGGTGGCTGTGCTCAATTGTTCTTTTTATCTTTGGAGAGGTAAGTATTTGAGACACTGCTTGAGGCATAAGCTTGATTGAGTTTGTGTTATTTTCTGGTTGGTGTAAAACCTTGAAGGTACAGTAAAACTATCATTTTCACAGATTTTATTCCAGTCAAATTCATGTTTTTTAGTCGTAAATTTACTTTGGGTATGTTTCAGCGCAGTGTCGGAAATTTTTGTCCGAAAGTTGTCCGAAATGAGGGAAAAAGTGGCCGGAAATTAAACGTCCGAAATTTTTTGCAAGTAATGTAGTATGTGGTGTTTTATGTTTTTTTGTATTGTTAATTTCCAACGTTCACAAAAGCATCATTGTTATTAACTCTTTTGACACAGCTTTTCCAGGAATGTTTTTGAAGGCATTCAAAAACTCGCAGCGCATGATTAAACACTGCTGCTTGTGTTTCAAACATTACTTCATTTTAGAATGATGATGTCAAAGATTGTAATAATGATGATGATGTCGTTAATGATGATGATGTGAACAGCTGTACTTGACTGTTTAGATTGTGTTATTTGTTTTTTAGGATAGTGGCGAAACATCTATCATGATAGACCATGAACTACAGCATAACACCTCACTTCAAAATGCAGACAGAGGAATAAGTGATTTATTGATCAGTGGATCTAGTATTTTGACAAGTTTGAAAGGTTAACGTATAACTTTAAAAGTAAGCTCATTAAATTTCCAGTAACTTAATAATGAATTCATTTACACATGACATTCCACTGAGTAGTATTTTGACGAAGGAACTTTAAGGTAGTTTTGATTCTTATTTGACACCTTTTTATGATGTAGTTTATATCTACTGTATTTTTTTATTTTTCACCCATGAAGTAAATGTTTAAAGAAAAAACAAGCTGCACTAAGTTATTACAAATTTTATGTAGGAAGGAAATCAAGAACATATTACATTAACTTGAAGTTGGTGTCTATATTTTTTCCATTTGTATCAAAAACATTTGAAGGCTGATTGCATAACCGTTTTGTTCCAAATTTTAGGCTGCTTTTTTTTTCATTTCGCTTGAAAAGTGGCTAAATATTTGCATGTGGCCTTTGGTTTTGTTAGTGAACCTTGCTCTTTGGTTTTATTCACTGGTTTACGCTTAGTTTTCTCCAACTGGCCATCAAAGCAAATTTGCCAATTAACTGTCTTTCAACAGGGAGCTCATAAAAGAATATTGGATATTGCCAGCACGCTTGGTTTGTCTAACACTGTTATGAGGCTGATTGACAAGAGGGCAACACAAGTATTGTTGTTTGTTGGTGCAAATGAAGGGCTTGGTGCAGATTGCGCTTTTGCTGTTTCAGCTCACATTCACAGGAATGTGTGCAAGTGGCCTTGAGTTCCTTCAGGAAACACTGTCCCAATGTTTTATCCATTGCTTTATCCATTGCTTCGTTTGCAATTAAAACATATTAGGATTTAGAACAAGCTGATTGTGAGTTTCCAGTTTTTCAAGACTTGTGCCTGGCGTCAGCATTTTATCCTGTCATTGACTCATCACAAGTCAAAAGCTCAGCACAAAAAAGATAAAGGAAAATGCTATTTATTTATTTATTTATTTATTTATTTATTTATTTATTTATTTATTTATTTATTTATTTATTTATTTATTTATTTATTTATTAAGTTATTTTATTTTATTTTATTTTATTTTATTTGCTGTAAAACATGATATAGTAATACAAAAGGAGCAATTACGATTTGGCGAGGAGACCTCAAGAAACCATCAAGCTTATATAAAGAGGTCACTTCGAAAACGCAATAAAAATTAATACAAAATAGTGCTGCGTATGTAGGGCATGATCAAATCAGGATTATTACAATAAAAACTTGTGCATTCGTTTCGTGAAAGTAGGGAAACAAGATGAACCCGTTGTGCATGCTATAAAAATTTTGCATTGATATCTAAAACACTATTGCCTTCTGGGGATGCTTGGGAGCTAGGGTCCCACTCATTGTTCAGAAAAAAATGAGACTGAAATGGTAGACTGCGAAATTTTTTGCGTTGCATGTCGTATCAATGCACGGCCTTTGAAGGGAAAGCCTGGAACAAGTGCGAAAATAGAAAGAGACTGGAGAGTTTTTCTTGCCTTGCATGTTCATATCTCGCAATTACACATCACAAGTTATGCTTTCAATGTATTTTACCTCGTATATTCACTTTACTCTTCACATGTATGTGAATGTCAAGGGAAAAAAAGCGACTGTTCTAAAGTTTGTCTGTAGTTCTAGCCTCTTGTCTTACAGAAATTCTAGATACGCAACTATTATATGTCTTCCATAGATAGCCTAATGATGTGTTTATTTCTCTGTATTTCCTATTAGGACAAATGGATTGCGTTTGGAGGAATGATCGTAACCTGTATAATTATGTTCTTAGTCGTCAAGTACCTCACATGATATTCAAGGATAAGCCAGTAGCTTATCAAATAATAGTTACTGATCCCCATGAAATTCTATTGTTCTCTCTGCATAAAATCAACGATTGTAGTCTTTAAGATGACAAAACAACTGTCTGAGGAAAACGGAGGCGGTCCGTTTTTGTCAGCAGGGAAATTATCAGGGGTAATATAATTAAACGCGCTAAATAAGCATGCTGCAATATTAAAAAATATTGCAGTGTGCAGGTTACAATATTAGGTAAGGCTCTTCCACATCTTACAGCTCTACAACAGTACGTCTCTTCTTTTCCAGTCACTGAAACAGCCGGCATACCGCCAGCAAATCTTCCACCTCCTCCAGCTACACAGTCAAACAATGCTGAGGTATTTAGTGTGGGAAGAAAGCGAAAAGCATTGGATGATCAACAACCCAACGGTGTTCCCTTCAAGCAGGCGGCGCAACAATTCTTTTGCAAAATCTGCAGCGTACAGCTCAATTCACAAAGTCAAGCATCACAGCGCAAGGAGGGAAAAATTCACAAGGTTAATGCAACCAAACGTGACCTTTTAAACTCGGTAGGTCTTTTAAACTTTGCTGTAATTCTGCTTGTTAATATTTATGTTTTTCCTTTCTCGTGGCCTACAATAGTTAACAATCGCGCGCACTTGTTTTCAAACCCTTTCTATTTCAGCTGTTTTACTCTGACATAAAAGGTTTTTGTTGTGTAAATGTAATTGGACATCTCTCCTTTTTTATGTTTAAGAATTCAATTTAAAATCCCGGTATGTTTCCATTTTAGTTAGGCGTCAATGAAATATGTACGTTTGTGGTTAAAATGAAGCTTAAATAAGTAATAATTAAATAAGATAAACCCTTTGTATTTGGTGAGAGTTGAAGACCTTGATTAAGCATATTTCATCAGATAACTTGTTGAAAAACTATGGCAAAATAAGTCGGAAATATATCAAATTATTTTAATTGCATATTCTAACCATTTTGTTATAATTGCATTTAATTTAAAAAAAATAATAATTCAGGTATTTATATATCATTGACAAAAATGTGAATCTGCATGCTTACGTCTGACAGCTGTGCTCAGACGTTCCTCGTTACCTTGGCCTTATAAATATTTTAAATTAATATCTCTCCTAATATTTGCTTAAATTACGCTGAAGTTTTACTAGAGTGGCCAGTCCATCAGCTTGCACAGAATTAACAGCTATTTGTGAAAAGGTTTCGGTAAATGGATCAACATTGGGGAGAAAAACACTTCCAGACCATTGCAGTGAGCAGGTCGTTTTCCAGAAACAACCCATTCATGTAATTTAGTAAACCACCTAATTGTTAGGGTACTTAATTAGTTGTGGTCTTCCAGGTGAACTTATGTAATCAGCTGTTCTTTAGATCTATTAACAGAGCTTGTATATTGCTTGTGTTTTAGAGGGTTATATAATCACCAAGCTTCTGGAGAAAGCTATAAGTTTATAACCGTATTCAAAAGCGATATGGGGCGCCAATTTTCGGTCCTTTTTGTGCAGCAAGCGCAAGAGACTCTCGCGCTGGATATACGTAAGAACACCCAGGCGATATCTCTCGTTCAGAACCAGAACGCGAATATCACCCAGGTCATCCCAAAAAGACAAATAGAAATCGGTGGGCAGGCTGTCAGAGCCAGGCGATTTGCCGGTCTGAAGGCCTTTCAAAGCGGAGAAAAGCTCGTCTTAGTAAATAAGCCCTCACAACTAGCACGCTCAATATCATTCAAAGAAAATTCTAAACTATCGATCAAATCGGTTTGGATCTGCATGTCAATAGAATTATCCTTGGCATGCAGATCACGTTAAAAATTCGCAAAAACCCGCTTAATATCAGCCTGTGAAGTTTTTTCGCTATCATCAGCATCTACAACAGAATCAAACGAAGTTTTCTCCGCACGCTGTTGCTCGAGGCGAAAGAAATACCGCGTGGGCTTTTCTCCTTCCTCGATCCACTTGGCACGCGATCGAATTTTAGCGCCCTCCGCCTCACGAGAAATAATAGACGAAAGAGCGCTTTCAACATCTCGCAATTCGGAAACGACAGAATTGTCACCAGCATGGAAAGCATTTTAGCAAGAATTAAACGCTTAGTTAAAAAATTCCGCTCACGATTTACAGACTGACACTTACGTGTGCAGTAATTAATGCAAGCAGAACGAATGACAAGTTTCAGATCATCCCACCAAGTCGGCAATAACACTCTTTTGGCGATCAAAAACAGAAGAAATCTCACGCTTAAACTCATGATCAGCCGAAAGAGCGATATTTAATCTCCAAACACCATCTCGATTATTTGAAAAACCATCAAAAGAAAAATCGAGAACTACAACTGAAATCGTGATCGGAAAAAACACACGGTAAAACCTTGTTTGAACAAACAAATTTAAACAAAGAACGAGACAGCAAAAAACCATCAATACGAGTAGCCAGCGAGTGATCAGATTAGACCAAGTAAAAGAAACACCGCGCGGATTCAATTTGCGCCAAACATCGCTCAAAAAAAATCGGACAAAAAGGCCCTAAGACACTTTTTGTCCGACAGCAAAGTATTAGCAGAATAGCGATCTAATTTGTTATCAATACAATTTTTAAAAAAGTCAGCAGCAATAACGCGAGAACCATTAGAAATAAAATAATCATGTAACCACTCAAAAAAGGTTTTACGCTACGAGACAGTGTTTGGAGCATAGATATTAACAACATTAAGACTCATAGACCCTAGTAGCACCAATGCACTTAAAACGCGCTCGTCAGAATCAAATAAAAAACGAAAGATATGGCCCGAAAATCTGGGAGAGACAAATAAAGCTACCAGATTTGCCAGCAGATTTGCCTCTCCCAAAAGAGCAAAAGCATTGGCCAGGCCAACAAAGAGCGATTTCGTCCGCGACCTTCTTAGTGGACACATGAGTTTTTTTGTAATAAAAATAAATCATACATTCAAATGCCCAAGCTCGCGCAAAACAGCGAATCGCTTAGCAGGGGTGCCAAGACCCCCAACCTTTAAAGATACAATTTTCAACGACATTGGTGCTGCTAGCGGCGGTCTAAAATGACGCCTAGCCCTCACCTTCACGAACGCATGATCAGAGTCCTCCTCGTGATTATGATGATGACGATGGCGCTCACACTCCGCCTTTTCCTGTGTAGTACGTTTACAGTCCGAGGATGGTTTTTGGACACTTGAAGGCGGTGGCTCACTCGCTGCTTTCGGCTTGGGTGGCTTCTTGGGCTGTTGTTTTACAGAATCCTTTGAGTCCTTGGAAGACTTGGACGAAGGCTACTTGGAGACCGATCTCGCCGCCTCGGCAGCTTTAATGGCCTCCGCTTGCTCTGGTGTACGAGAGGCCACCTTGGCGTAAGAAGGCGATGCAGCAGGCGACGAAGCTGAGTCCGAAATGGTCTCCACATCATCGGGGTTTAGAGATCCGCCAGATTCGTTAACCACATTTGCGCTGTATAACACTGAAAAAAGGACATACTGAAACGTCATGGTCTTTCTCAAGACAAATAGAGCAAAGGGGCGGTGACTGGCAATCTTCAATCCTATGGCCCGGCGCTTCACAATTAAAGCACCGGAACGATGAGCATTTTGCGGCCACGTGGCCAACATCCCCGCAGCGACGGTACATTTTAGGCTGAGATGGATACCAGATTCGTATTGACTCGCCCGCAACAAAAATAGTTGGCGGGATGGGCAAATTCAACTGCATGTTAGCAGTACGCACACCATTATAGATATTAGCGGCGACTCTGTCCCAACGAAAAGAAAAAACCTTGCCATAATGCCAAAGTCGATTGATCAAAACAGTGTCCGGTAATTCATTAGGCACTCCGTAGATCTTAACAATCATCACACGATTCTCACAGTCGTCTAAGAAAACTGTGCAGCCAGCAATCGATACGGACAGGACACCAAGGGCAACGTTTTTCGCATCGGTCGATCGAAAGCTTACCATCCACGTGTTATCTGACGCCCGTCGCTGGATAGACAAAATTTCATCTACGTCTATACCGGCCGCATCAAAACCATTGATAATCTCTTGGCTGCTCACTTGTCAGTGTATCGACCAAAAAAACAACAGATAATTCTTTGCGAAGTCGCACACGGCGGTCACTATCCTTCAAGTTCTACGTAAACTTCGGAGCTGATTCGTATCTCGTACAACAATTAAACAAATCACATAAAACTTTCGGTGCGCCTAGAGGTTTTTCAGGAACGTCTTGGGACGCATTCTCAGGCATAGAACAATCACCCAAATCCTGAGGTGATGGCGAAAACAACTCAGGCTTACAGGTGTCATCACAGGGCGTCTCTTCAGGGACCTCATCAACAGCTTTCGAAATAGGCCTTATCACGGTTTTCGACGCCGTTTTGACGAGAAGGCAAACACGCTTGAATTAACAGTGTTTGTATGGAAATCCGATGTCAAATAATTTTCATAAAACATCGCTTCTGAAAAATTCATGAATTGGAAACTTTTGGCACTAGGAAAGAGATTTTAAGAAAAAAAATTGGAGAGATGTAGCTGTGCCAGAAAGCGTCTAGTCGTGTTTCGAACTTTCCATACATTTGTCTGTATTTTTTTCCCGCGAACTATTTTTAGTAGCAGTTCACGGCTGGTTTGCTATACAGACAAATGTATGGAAAGAATGACTAAGGTTGAGACCTCTAGGTCTAGGGGCTAATTTTTTAACTTTGTTTAAAAAACATGGCTATGGTTAAGGGAGTTAAGGGTTCATTTTTGAGCTTAGGGTTAAACAATGGCTAGGACTAAGAAAGCGCTAAATTTGGAGCTTAGGCCTAAAAAATGGCTAGAGTTTGAAAGCTTAGGGTTAAATTTTGAGTTTAGGGTTTATAAATGGCCCGACTTAAGAAACGTTTAGGTTAACTTTTGGGCTTAGGAGTGGAAGGAAGCTTGGGGTTAATTGTTGAGTTTAGGGCTACAAAATGGCTAAGGTTGAGAACATTTGGGGTCATTGAGTGAAAAGAAAACAATTGAAAGTACAGACAAACAATTTAAAAAAAAAAAGCCTCGACAACAAAAGAAGAAGACTCCACGACAGTTTCTCGGGAAATTTGGACCTCCAAAAATCGGGCGTGTTCTATCATAGACCTTTTTCATAAATGGCGGCTGATAAATTATTCTTTTTTAGTATATACCACACAAGTGAATAGTGCTTTTTGCGCGCGCTGATTGGCTAGCTCGGAGGTGATTAGCCAAGTACTATTCACCTCCGAGCAACCAAAGAGAAACAAGATGATAACCTTTTTCGCCACGGTCACTTAAGAGGAAAATATTTCGATAAAAGAGACGGCTATTACCAAAAATACAACAAATTTTGGTTTGACGGCATTACATGGTAAATTATTTAATCTTTTAAGCCTCATATTCTAAGGCAAAAAATAAAAATGCAATGTAAACAATGAAACATCTAATGTTTTGCAGTATGGTTTCAACAACAGGACAAATTTCACACAACAATCGAAGAAAAGCACGTAGCAACTAAACAAGTGCCTCTAGAAGTTTTATTTGTCTACAAGAAAGCGAGACGGAACTAATTCTACAATACGAAATCGCTTACCGCGCGGCGCGCGAGATTTTGAAATTTCGCGCCATTTGTCGGTATATTGAAAAAATTAAGTAAGTTTTGGTCCATTTCTTATTCAGCTTGTGTGGTATATACTAAAACAATAGGCCTTATCACGGTTTTCGACGCCATTTTGACGAGTAGGCAAACACGTCTGAAATAACAATGTTTGTATGGAAATCCGATGTCAAATAATTTTCATAAAACATCGCTTCTGAAAAATTCATGAATTGGAAACTTTTAGCACTAGAAAAAGAATTAAAAAAAAAAAAAAATTTGGAGGGATGTAGCTGTGCCAGAAAGCGTCCAGTCGTGTTTTGAACTTTCCATACATTTGTCTGTATTTTTTTTTTTCGCGAACTATTTTTAGTAGCAGTGCACGGCTGGTTCGCTATACAGACAAATGTATGGAAAATTTAAAACACGACTGGACGCTTTCTAGCACAACTACATCCCTCCAATTTTTTTTCTTAAAATCCTTTTACTAGTGCTGAAAGTTTCCAATTCATGAATTTTTTAGAAGCGATGTTTGCTGAAAGTTATTTGACATCGGATTTCCATACAAACGCTCTTATTTCAGACGTGTTTGCCTACTCGTCAAAATGGTGTCGAAAACCGTGATAAGGCCTATTATTCACCTCAGTGTCGGTGAAAGTGATGGATATTTACCTCGCCGCGACTATTCACCTCCACTTTGGTGAATAATTGTTAAGTATTAATAAAAATTTGCCCTACTAGCCTCGTCAGCATGTCCAAATTCAAAAGAATTTTTACTCTGAAATGAGGTTAGCAGGGCTAATTAACATGTATTGAAAAGAATAATAAATCGGCCGATATTTATGAAAAAGGTCTATGTCGTATGCACTGCGCTGTTCATTGAAGGGCGTTTTGAAATAAAATGCTCAAGCTAAGTGTAATGAGACAAAAACGCTTTAAGAAATAGCTTTTCTTTAAACTGAAATGGCCCAAAATTTGATTTCTCTGAACATTTTACCTTAAAATGAGAAAAAAACATCATTTTGACAACCACTTGTTATATAATTAGTTTTCGCGAATCTCTGAAGTTTCCTTTAAAATCAGAAAAATTGCCTGATTTTACGATTTAGATTACATAACAACAATAACAATAACAACCGGTTAAATTTCAGGATAACTTGCAAATCCTGGTGGTGAGAGGTTAAAGCCGATCAAAAAAATTCTCAAGAAGAGGTTAATGCCTGCCTTTATGTTTCTACGCGTTTACGAGGACTCCAGTCGCAAAAGTTCTTAGTTCATCTATGTAATCCGTACGCATGAAATCCGTCGCTCGGCACCACTCAGCAAAACATTTGCACAAATGTGCACAGCTCTTACGCTTCTAAATAAGCTCTAAGTTTAAGAACTTGCACTGAATGCTTGTGTCTGTGAGGTTGTACCTCGTACACTTGGACTCGGCTTGCCTTAAGTCTGTTAAAACGTCTGCGAGGAATTCAGTTCAGCATAAAAAAAGCCGCGTCCTGGATCCCTTCCTTCGCTCGGCACCACACAGCAGAACATTTGCTCAAATGTGCACAACTGTTATGCTTCTCGATGAGCTGAAACTTCAAAAGCACTTGAATGCTTGTCTCAGAAAGGCTGTTACTCATACACTTGAACGTTTCTTGAATTTGAAATGTATGTACACTCTGTTTTTTTTTTGTTTTGTTTTTTTTATAAGAACGTCTAATTTTGGAGCTGAGGCTGAACGTTCTTATATTTTTTTGCGATCTGAGGCTGAAAACGTTCTTAAGATGTTCTTAAATTACATGGTATACACTACATGTATTTCAGTAAATCAATGCGGACGTGCTGAGATCATCAAGAACTGCTGATTATGACAAACCGAGATGTGTGTTACCATTGTTAAAGTTATACAAAACATGTACTAAGTATTTTGGCTAATTTACATTTGGTACGTTGATTTTATATACAGATTAGCAAAATATCAACGTTCTTATAAAAAAGGTTCTTATAAAAAAAAACAGAGTTTACTTCGCTTTCGATTTTTCATTCAACTCCGTTCGCAAAGAGCTGCATGCGCGTGTCATGTGATCATTACGTTGTCGCTTTGGTCGGAAGCCAGTCGTTTTAATTTCAACAGCAATATCCAAACGGGGAGAATTTAATAAAACAATTATTCCATTCACGCTTGTTGGATATGAGATTGGTTATAGCCAATTCGACGCTTCGTGCCTCGTTGGCTATTTACCATCTCATATCCAACGCGCGCTCATTGAATAATTGTTAAATAGATTTCTGAATAAACCAATAAATAAAGCAATAGTTAAGTAACGTAAAAGGTATTTACAAACATAGCACATATATTCAGTTAAGATATCAAAAATATAAGAAGTCATCAGCGTTATTGTTTGTTGCCGTGTAGTTAGCACCACTTCCCTGTAACAATTTGATTGCTTTGTAACGGGCTGTTGTGTTACATAGTGCCCAAATATGGTAGGTCCATATTAGGGCATGCCATGTGGTCGTGTAAGCAGAGCAGATTGTAAGAGTGTGTTGCTCGCAGACGATATTAAAACTGAAGAATAAAGTGTTCTTCGCGTTCTGTGTTAGCGAACCCAGGGTGCGGTAACAGTATTATAAACTGACGACAGGCCATTCCCTCTTTCTCGTATTACTCAAATCAGTTGAAATCTAGAGGGGCAAACAAGAAGCTCGGAGAAAGATATCTATTAACATAGTTAGTATTAACTATGCTATTAAGAAAAAGGCTTTTCACGTTGGATTGTCATGACTCTCAATTTAAAGATGATACATCATTGTGAGTGACGTATTTCAGTGAATGAATGACACAGGCATACTCGGAAGAAGGAAATCCGAGTGCTCCTATCCGGAGTCGAACCGATAACCTTCCGATTACTAGTTTGGATGCTCAACCACTGAGCTACAGGAGACTCGTGGGAGCTAAGGCCATTAATTAAAACTAGGTTCACTTTTGTTAAGATTTCTGTCCAGTTGAGGTTGATGGCTATCTTTAAGGGTTACGCACACAACTGATCCCAGTTGCGATGCGTGTTTGAAACTCCTTCCAATTTCCTACAACAAATATAGCCTCGAATGCGGTTACTTTGTGGATGACTGTAGATTGCTGGCTAAAGCAAATAATATCATGGGTGACAAATTACTCCTTAATTTTGGCGCGAAATTTCATCGTTAATTTATAATTTCACATGCATGTGAAATTGCAAAAATTGCTATGGCAACGTTCTCTATATCTCAGTTGCCAAGATGGCGTCCAGGTTTAAAGATGTTACGGATGAAAGAAGTTACCGCATCAAAAGACACTACAGAAAACCTAAATACGCGAAAGAGCACAGTCAATTAACTGGGTGAGGGTTTTGAGAACTGGTGTGATGAAAATGACCTTGAAAAATACCCTGAGACGGTTCGTCCTGAGCAGTGGGATAAAAGCACTTGAGCGGTTTCATGCCTGCGTGTGTAACAGACGGAACCGACCACGATTGTGAGCGTAATTTGTCACCCATGAAATTAAGAGGTAATCAAAGTGTGTACTCGTGAAATAAGGAGAGGGAAATTATTAGAATTTTGACAAAACGCGCGTGAAATTATTTCCTAATCTCACGAGTATACCATTTGATTACATATACTAAACCCTGAGTCGCTTTTTGCAGCGTCCACTTTGTAACAGATATTGGACTGTGATTTTTCATTAAATAAAAATCGTATAAGAACCACAGAGAAAGCAAACAATTCTTCCGTTTCCCCCAAAGGAGTCAGAGCGATTCGGTGAAGTGTTCAATGCAACTGTTTTCGAGTGTTGCTTTCAACAAATTCCATGCCATTCCTTTAATGTTACTGACCATCAGAGGAAATGATTTGTCGGTATGGCAAAACCTTGTAAAATAAAAAGGTGATTGTAAAGGATAACAAAACTCTTTATTTGCTTCAATCATTTCCATGACAACGGCCGAGAAACGCCCGGTGTAGGATAAACAGGAAGTGTTAACCCCAGGGGGAGGCAAATTTAAATTTGAGTCACATTGTCGATTATCAAATGAATACTCTTTAGCTCTGAAATTATTTCAATATTTATAGCAGCAGAACAGTGTATCCGTGAGAAATATTACGAAAAAAATATTGAATCAGTGAGATACATATCAAATATGTAGCAAGAAATCTGAGATGTTCAGTGTAAACTGGACAGACTTTCAATTATTTCAGTTCCAAAGTAATACATTCAAGCCACGCTACATTTGAAACAATTTTCCGGTTTCGCCTTAATTAAGTTTGACTGGATTCTTCATTATAGAAACGTCACGCTATTCGTTCCTGTTTTTATTCTACAAAGTTCTTTCTTTGCGCGCGTTCGGCAGCAAAAACGTGGAGCAGCAAATCAACGTAAGGAAGGTAAGTGAAAGAATTTTAAAGGCTGTTACGCTAGCAGCAAGATGTTCTGCTGCGATTGTCATAGCTTCAGTTTGAAGATAATGTACTTCACTGGAAACAATTTTCCGGTTTTGCCTAGTTTGACTGGATTGTCTATCACGTTCTTCGTTACAAACGACAGGTCATTCCCTCTTTCTCTTATTCCTCGAATCCTTGTCTGCGAGCTCATCAGGGAAATAGTAGAGCGGCAATCAAGCAATCTCGTTCCTAATGTCTCTCCTCTTTATGTCCCCTGGAAAAGCATAAGCTCTGCAGAGTGTTTGCTCGATTAAACATTTTAAACAGATATATGTTAAGAAACAAGCTGTTTAAGGTCGATTTTCATAACTTTCAGTACTAGTTGTTTTGTATTCAAATGCTTTCGACTTTAGCTGCATGACTAACTTTTATTGTTACAACACGACCAAATTCCAACTTGGATGAGGGTTTGGAACTGCTTCCAATTCACCACAACAAACGGAGCCATGAAGGTTGTTGTTTGTAAATAAATGTAGATTGTTGGCTGTATATGCAAAACCCTGAACCGCTACTTTGCGACAGATGTTGGACTTTGAACGAGTAAAGCCGAGCGTCACTCGAAAACCATTTAGACCGATGAAGCAAACGTTTTTCCGTTTCCGCCAGGGTGTTAAGAGCAATTCTTGCCAATTTCGTAATAAAATTTTCAGACAACTTCGTAAAAACAAACGCATTATCATTTAGTTTATATATATATTTTGAAATCGTGGATCTACCAACTTTTTTACGTCAATAGAGTAGCGCCATCCAACAACTTACAAGAGCCGGCTGCATGGTCTAAAGAACTTTAAATCGTAATATTTCATGCTTTTAATGTTTCTTGTTACCAGATGAAATGATTTTTCGGTAAGGCAAAGGCCCGGGGGCAAAGGCAAAGAGCAATCGTTAAGCGGTGAGGGTAAAAGGCGGAAAGAGTTTGCGGAATGGAATGTGGAAAGACGTGCGGAATGGCATAATTATGCAAAATAAGAATTGCGGAATGACATAATTATGCGAGATACGATTAATGCAAAATGACTCAGAGAAATACATTAAACTGAAAAAGCGCGCCTTTTTTTGGGCGCCAATTTGCAAATACAGCCTTTTTGTAACCATTCAACCGAAGAATGCATCACAAAAACCCAAACGATGGTATCTTCGAATTCAAACTTTTTTCCTTCGATTCTCATCGCATAGCCGTTGATGCAACATAGCAGCTCGTGGACTTTTATCGTTCGCGAGTGAACACAGGATTTGTAATACATTTGCGTTAAAGAGGTTTGTTTATTTACGTAGCCTGGTTTCCATTCCACACGAGTCGTCCGCCATTACGGGAGATGTATACAACTCAATCGAAGGCTGGTTAAACTTGACATGTTTCAAGCTTTCACAGCGCCTCGCAGGAAAAAGACGTGAGTAAAGAACCGCCTCTGTTTATTATTGAAACGATTTATGTCACTTGTCGAGGATTTATCTGGTTATGACGAATGTGCTGTGGTTGGGATGATGCTCATTTCCGTTGTTTTACGTTTTATATTAATCAATTTATCATCCACAGCCAAACACACACACACGCAAAAAAATAAATAAATAAATAAATAAAAACGAAAATAAAAATTTAACCGCAAGCTATACCGCAGAACGCTTTCCCCGTATTTTGACGTGTAGATTTCGGTTTTTTATTTTCGAAGGAAGGATCTTGATGAAACAAATAAAATTTTCAACTCCAACATTTTATTAGAAACAATATCTAAGCAATTCGGGAAAGATTTCCGCACAGCCCCATACATTATTTATCCATGCACAACTGTCACAGTAACCCACTTCCAAAAACGACGAGCGTGAAAACAAAGTGTGCCAAATGTATAGATAATTATGCATGGGGCTGTGCAGATATCTTGACGCAACTCGTACTAAAAATACTGTAAGAGACTAATGTCACTTGAAGCCTACTTTCTTGTATTGTACTGGTTATCCAAAACCATAAAATCTCGGTTTTAGAGAGGAAACATGAAATTCAGTCCACTTTGGAGAAGAGAGGGGTAGGGGGAGGGGAACTGCAATAACTGTTGCAACGTGTTGAAATAACACCCATGCCCATTTTTAACCATGAATAGTGCATGTCCCTCTGACCTATCAGTGATGGAATCACCTTCAGCGTGTATACTTTACAGTTAGAAGAACTTGCAAATAAATCATACTGATAACATCCCAAAATATTCCTAAGATGGAGAAAGCTTCTTCACCACTGTAACAACTATCATCCATCACAATGGCTGAACAATCCAGTCACATTGTATTTTATTTCCAAAGTATAAAACATGTTACCCCAAACATTATTCTGATCTTTGAAGTGAGTATCTAAGTAGGTGTTTCAACATTATGCTAGCTTATAGTGGGGCAAAGCCTTAAAGAATATGTTAGTATTATATACTGGTTTTTCGGCTTTTTTTTTCTTCTTCTTTTACTGACCATTTTGTCTGATACTTGTACTGTCTCAGACAAATAAAAACTAAAATTGATCAGTTTTTAGAATTTGGTTTTAAATTTTGGCCTAATTAAATGATAATGCATCTTTGTTGTATACTGGCAAGGTTCCACATTAAATCATTTTTTTTTTTTTTGACATTTTACAAACTGTAAGCAAGAACATTACAACATCACTTTGAAAACGATAAGTTTGTTGAGTTGTTTTCAAATTACATTACATAACTAATTATGTAATGAACAACTCATTTTTGGCGTGAAAACAGCCTTGTTTATATTATGCTTAAGGATCTTCAAACTTTATGTTAAATGAAGATACTGTTTGTAGAGTTTTCATATTACAAGCGTTATATATGTGGACATGGAAACTGCTATGACAACTAGAATTACCAGCTAAAGTTATGGTGGATATAGTTTTGGTTGTCATAAGAGAGGATCAAGTATATGTGTGGGCTTAATCCTCTAATGGTCTTACATGACTTATTGGAATGATGACGATTCCCCTTGGTTTATTTTTAGGTCAGTCATCAAGAATCAAAAATTAATTTTTAAAAAAATTATCTGTACGTAAACAAAAAACAAAAAAACTCTGGTTGTATGGTTGACCTAAAAAAGTCATAAATAGTGAACAGCTGGGTATGTATTGGAAGATGTATGGAGAATTCATACTTTTGATCCTCTCTTGCTTGTTGTTGTTGTTGTTGTTGTTGCCAAATGTTAACTCCATGTGAATAGTTAGTTATTATTGCTCTACACCCCAAGGGGAAATGGGAGGTCAATTTTAGGGCAATGTAAAAATGCTTGTCCCTGACAGGGGTTGAAAATGTGCAGTTTTGTACCATTGCGGTGGAAATCAGAATCTCTGCTTTCAGAACCTCAAAGGAAAGCTTTTTTGTTCTGTGCAATGAGGAAACTGCTTGATTATTTCAATATTTTGTTTTGGTAACCCTTAAGGAAACTACATTGGGGCCACACCTATGCCAAGAGAGTCTGGTACAATTTAGAACATTCTGTTCAACATTTTTGACGGCTTGTCCCTTCAGTTTTATGTAAGAGTCCCCCCTTCCCCTGAGGTGTAAGTGTGGTTACATTACATGTTTGTAGAGCTACTTGAGTTACTGTTGTTGAGCTACTGAGCAATCCAACCATTTATGGGTTTACCTCTGCGAGACCTGTGATACTCACCAATCAGGTAAAACAAGGAAAACCAAAAAAGTCAACAATAGGTTGACTCTAGGAAAACTTCACAGGCTCTTGTAATGAGGCACAGACCATAATACCGTAAAATTCCGGTTACGGGTGGGGATACGTAAAAAGGAAATGTCAACGGCTTTTTTAGGGGCAAGGGGGGAAGGGGTGTTACGCGTTTATATAAAGATCAAAGATGGGCCTATAAGTGGAAGAGTGGTAGGGGCTTATCACGGAATAAAATTTTCGTTTACAAATAGATGGCCCAAAAATCGAGGCGATTTATTAGCAGGGGAGGGGGACTTAAAACCGGGATTTCATGGTATGGGATAACCAGTACAATACAAGCTTATATCGATACTCTAAAATAAAAAAAAAGGAAAAAGAAAAGAAAGTAGATAAGAATTACGGTATGGTATTAATTACTGAGGCTTCAAGTGACATTAGTCTCTGACAGTATTTTTAGTACGAGTTGCGTCAAGATATCTGCACAGCCCCATGCATAATTATCTATACATTTTGCGACTCACACTTTGTTTTCACGGTCGTCGTTTTTGGAAGTGGGTTAGTGTGACAGTTGTGCATGGATAAATAATGTATGGGGCTGTGCGGAAATCTTTTCCGAATTGCTTAGATATAGTTTCTTATAAAATGTTTGAGTTGAAAATTTGTTATGTCAAGATCCTTCCTTCGAAAATAAAAAACCGAAATCTACACGTCAAAATACGGGGAAAGAGTTCTGCGGTATAGATTGCCGTTAAATTTTTATTTTCGTTTTCATTTATTTTTTCATTTTTTGCGTGTGTGTGTGTTTTGCTGTGTATGATAATATGCCTGCCAACTCTCACGCATTATGCGTGAGTCTCACGCCTGCGGACTAAAGACATCGATCTCACGCATCGAGGACAATTTCTCACGCCTGACTCACAAATCCGGACGAGTTGTTCTTTAACACATGATTAATAACACAAATTCGATTCAATCATCCCTGAAAAGGCGCTTAAGGACGGTGCCTACTATTGTTACTGCGCATATGTTCTGCGCATCTCGAGACACTCGGGTTTCCTATTGATGGTGCCTACTAGAACAGGGATATTTTTGCGCGTTTTACTGTGCAGAGAAAGCAGAACTTAGCAAGTGATTTTGGTATCCAAAAAGAAAATTGGGGGTAACCATGCATTTCTAAGAGATAATAAAGCTTCAATTTGGAAAAAAGGCGCCATACATTGCTTTGTATTTTGCTGCTTTTTAGAATAATTGATGGTTAGCTATCTCCAAAAAAATGCGTGGTTACCCCCAATTTTCTTTTCGGGTTTCAATAGCCGCTACTAAGATCTGCTTTTCCCGCATAGTGAAAAACCGCGCAAAAATACTTCGCTATCAGTAGGCACCGTCCTTAATGTTGACTTTGTGTCCTAACTGTATTACAACACACTGAAATTTTTTCAAAAGCTTTCAAACGTCTACAATCCGTTCGAATCGGAAGTGTTCAAAGGTTGTCGGAACATCTTCGGACATTCTCGGCAACGTTCGGAAGTCTTCGGAAAATAGTCGGAAATCTTCGGAAGTGGCTGGGACGTTTTCGGAGATTCTGGTCATAACAAGACGAAAATCTCACCCATTTGACTCAGAAAAAGTTGACAGGTATATGATAAATTGATTAATATAAAACGTAAAACAACGGAAATGAGCATATTGCCGAACCACAACACATTCGTCATAACCAGATAAATCCTCGACAAGTGACATAAATCGTTTCAATAATAAACAGAGGCGGTTCTTTACTCACGTCTTTTTCCTGCGAGGCGCTGTGAAAGCTTGAAACATGTCAGGTTTAACCAGCCTTCGATTGAGTTGTATAGTCTGTATACATCTCCCGTAATGGCGGACGACTCGTGTGGAATGGAAACCAGGCTACGTAAATAAACAAACCTCTTTAATGCAAATGTATTACAAATCTTGTGTTCACTCGTGAACGATAAGAGTCCACGAGCTGCTATGTTGCATCAACGGCTATGCGATGAGAATCGAAGGAAAAAAGTTTGAATTCGAAGATACCATTGTTTGGGTTTTTGTGATGCATTCTTCGGTTGTAATGGTTACAAAAAGGCTGTATTTGCAAATTGGCGCCCAAAAAAAAGGCGCGCTTTTTCAGTTTAATGTATTTCTGTGAGTCATTATGCATAAATCGTATCTCGCATAATTATGTCATTCCGCAACTCGTATTTTGCATAATTATGCCATTCCGCACGTCTTTCCACATTCCATTCCGCAAACTCATTCCTCCTTTTACCCTCACCGATCGTTAAGAGGGTCAACTGAAAACCTCTCTCTACCTTAATTACATGAATTAAAATCATCTCGTCAGTCACTGATTAAGGAGTCAACCCTGATGCAGGATAAACAGGAAGCGTTAACCCAAGTGTGAACAAACCAGTTAAACCAAACTGTCAATTATCAAATAAATACTATTTAGCTTTGAAATTTTCTAAAATTTATTGTAGCAGAGCTGTGTATCGTTAAGAAAAGACGCAAAAAAATGACATTGAATCAGTGAGACATCTATAAAATATGTAGCAGAAATCAAAGTTGTTCACTGTAAACAAGACAGACTTTCAATTATCTTCCAAAGTAATACATCCGAGCCACGTTTCACTTGAAACAATTTTCCGGATTCGCCCAGTTTGATTAGATTGTCTGGCAAGTTCTTCATTCTAGAAACGTCACGCCATTCGTTCCTGTTTTTATTCTACAAAGTCTTTTCTTTGCGCGCGTTCGGCAGCAAAGACGTTAAGCAGCAAACCAACGTAAGTAAGGTAAGTGAAAGAATTTTAAAAGCTATATGTTAGAGGCAATGTGTTCTAGTGCTGTTCAAGGTCGATTCTCATAACTTTCAGTTTAGCTTCATGAGTACTTTTATTGTTACTACACGACCAAATTCCAACTTGGATGAGGGTTTGGAACTGCTTCCAATACACCACAACAAACAGAGCCGTGAACGTGGCTGTTTGCAATTTGTTGTAGATTGTTGGCTGAACATGCAAAACCCTGAACCGCTACTTTGTGGACAGATACTTTAAAGGAATAAATGAGAGCTCATTTGAAAACCATTTAGACCAAGCAAACGTATTGTCCGTCTCCTCCAATCATCTCTTGAGTCATTGATTAAGGAGTTAACCCTGGTACTCAATAAACAGGAAGTGTTAATCCAAGTGTGAACAAACCAGTTAAACCAAACTGTCGATTATAAAGTGAATACTATTTAGCTTTGAACTGTTCCAAAATATATAGTAGCAGAGACAGAAATGTTACTAAAAGAACGTTAAATCAGTGAGATACTTGTCAAATGTGTAGCAAGAAATCTGAGATGTTCAGTGTAAACTAGACAGATTTTCAATTATCTTTAAAAAGTAATATCTAGAACAAACACTTCTTTTGAAACAATTTTCCGGTTTCGCCCAGTTTGACTGGATTGTCTGCCGCGTTATTCATTATACACGACAGGTCATTCCCTGTTTCTCTTATTCCTCGAATCTTTTCTGTAAGCTTGTCAGGTAAATATACAGCAGAGCAGCTAGCAAGCAATTGCACCTTAGCTTGTTTCCTGGGTCTAGCCTCTTTCCATCCCATGGAAGAACGTAAACTTAGCAGGGTAATTATTTCCGGGATTAAGCATTTTAACAGGAACGGCACAATTATGCACACGCGGACATAGTCCAAAGCGCCAATGATAACTTATAATCGATTTGCGATGACACATTTTCTTCGCTGTCCTCAAAGCGTGATTTCTTCGCCACTGTTTAAACTGTTGAGTAATTCTTAGAAGTTCTTTTTCCGTTTCACCGCTCTAAAAAGCTTTGTTTTCTTTCTGAAAACGGAATATCTTCAAAATTTACGCGTGAAAAACAGGGCCGCCATTTTGACTGAACTTGGATCTTGTACGCGTAGGACAAAAGCCTTTCTGGATTCTGATTGGGCCGTGTTTGCTGAAGGCAATTAGAGCAATAAGGGAGAAGAGGGTTTAATCCAGGTTTAATGAACAAATTAATTAAACAAATTGAAATTCGTGACTACAATGAAGAATACGAACAAAGGAGAAAGGAATTCGACCGAAACCCCAACGCGGTCTGACACAGGCATCCCACGTAAATCGGATTTATACCTTGATCTGGGTTTTAACACACAAGAAAGAAAAAGAGAAACAAACAAGTACAAGTGAATAGTTAAATTAACAAAGAATAATAATTAAGATAGGAGAGCAGGAAAAACAAAAGAAAAATCTTATTGTATTTTAGGATACCGCACAAGTTATCTGAACGACAGGTACACGACTGTGCATACAGCGGAGAATCTTAATTCCCTGATATTGCGAAGGTTACAGCAAGTCAGCCGCAGATTTCCGCATAAGTTATGGACTACAAGATTCTGTTTGCAGTGATAACCGTCTTTATCGCAATCATTTTACCGATTTTGTTTTTTGGGTAAGTTTATTTCTTTATCTATATTATTATTAATTTCTCCCTTATTAGTGACCTTTACATCAGTTTTTCATACAACGATGATCTGACTGCTGACTCCATCTAGACCGGTGGGGGAGGGCGGATATTGGATTCGCCCGCGCGACTTTGAACCTGAATAACTTTTTTAACCTTGCGCAAACGTCATGAAACTTGCGCCTGTCCCATGCAGGCTACTTTACACCCTGCTAGCAGAGCCTTTCTTTTGCTTGCTCGATTTTGAAAAAAAAAAAGGAGGCTCTGCTCGCAGGGAGGCTACTTAATAGCACAAGAACAACTGAAATTTTTTTTTTACAGTAACTGTCAAACTTCCGGCGCGCTGATTCGTTGGCTGGTAGCTATTGCTTACAATAAAAGTGACGTCAGAGATGTAACGCGAGCGCTTGCTCAACGGAAAAATAAAGCCAATAGGCCTTATCACGGTTTTCGACGCCATTTTGACGAGTAGGCAAACAAGCTTGAAATAACAGTGTTTGTATGGAAATCCGATGTCAAAAATTTTCATAAAACATCGCTTCTGAAACATTCATGAATTGGAAACTTTTGGCACTAGGAAAAGAATGTTAGGAAAAAAATTGGAGGGATGTAGCTGTCCAAGAAAGCGTCCAGTCGTGTTTTGAACTTTCCATACATTTCCTTGTATTTTTTCCCGCGAACTATTTTAGTAGCAGTTCACGGCTTGCTATACAGACAGATGTATGGAAAGTTCAAAACACGAACGGACGCTTTGTGGCACAGCTACATCCCTCCAATTTTTTTCTTAAAATCCTTTTCCTAGTGCCAAAAGTTTCCAATTCATGAATTTTTCAGAAGCGATGTTTTATGAAAATTATTTGACATCGGATTTCCAGACAAACACTGTTATTCCAAGCGTGTTGCCTACTCGTCAAAATGGCGTCGAAAACCGTGATAAGGTCTATTCCTCTCGTACTTTTCCGTGTTAGTATATACCGCACAAGTGAATAGTGCTTTTCGCGCGCGCTGATTGGCTAGCTCGGAGGTGATTAGCCAAGTACTATTCATCTCCGAGCACCCGAAGAGAAACAAGATGGCTTCCCGTTTCGCCACGGTTACTTACGAGGAAACTATTTGATAAACGAGGCGGCTGTTAAAAAAAAATAAATAAATGGCAGCAAACTTTGGTTTGACGGCATTAAATGGTAAGTTGTTTAATCTTTTCAACCTTATATTCTAAGGCGAAAAATAAAAATACAATCCCTTGTTTACGAAAACTGCCGAGCACTACAATTACAATGAAAACAATGAAAATATTTTTCAGCACGGTTTCAACAACAAGGCGAATTTCACAGAAAAATCGAAGAAATGACACTGCAGGAACTAAACAATGGTCTCCAAAAGTTTTATTTCTCTGCGAGAAAGCAAGACGGAACTTTCTACAATAAGAAGTCGCCTACCGCGTGGCGCGCGAGATTTTAAAATTGCATACCATTTGTCAGTATATTGTCAGAAATAAAATAATTTTTTGGTCCACTAGTTATTCAGTTTGTGTGGTATATACTAGAATAATTATTGTAAAAAACAAACGGACGGCAGTTTTCTATGGTCTATACTCTTATAGACCAGAAAATGACGTCATAAAATCTTTAAACTTCAAATGGAACCGCGAGCCCCAGGCTTGAGGAAAATGTACTGATGAAATTAAGGATGAAGTTCTGTTTGTTTTCAAGGCCATTATTTAAAGATTGCTACAAAGTGTCCCTTCCCCAGAACGACAAATTCCTCTGCAAAAAAGAGAGAACTTGGGAACTTGAGGGACTGGAAAAGATATGGAAGGTGAAAAAAGATCGCTCTGGATTCGCTTTATTGGATATGCCGCCATGGAAGCTAACAGCTGGTTCTTTCGTTGATCCGTTCACAAGATTTTACATTGAGGGATACATTAAAACAGTAGTTCTCAGCAAAAGCAGCGATTTAGTGTACCACTTAGATAAGAAGTTCTTTCCCAAGGAATTCAGCTACCATTACTACGAGACTTTGTCAGAGTATGTTGAGACGATTGCGATACTTGGAGGGGTAGGCAGAATCTTATAAACTTTTATCAATTTTATCCTATTAATAGTCTTTCTGGAATGATCATTATTCTACTACTACTACCGCTGCCGCTGCCGCTGCCACTACCACTGCCACTGCCACTGCCACTGCCACTGCCACTGCCACTGCCACTGCCACTGCCACTGCCACTACCACTACCACTACCACTACCACTACCACTACCACCACTACCACTACCGCTACTACTACTACTACTACTACTACTACTACTACTACTACTACTACTACTACTACTACTACTACTACTACTACTACTACTACTACTACTACTACTACTACTACTACTACTACTACTGCTACTGCTACTGCTACTGCTACTGCTACTGCTACTGCTACTGCTACTGCTACTGCTACTGCTACTGCTACTGCTACTACTACTACTACTACTACTACTACTACGAAGGAAGGTCTTAGGTTCGACTCTCGATAGTTTCCTTTGTCACCGAAGGAAAAATTTCGCTATTATTTATTCACTGGGCTAAGAACATAACACGACCTTTTTTTTAACAAATACCACTCATCGACATTCAAACCCCAACAGTTTGCAGGATGTTTGTTCCATGAACTTAGTTTAATGGTCATGATGAAGATGTACCTTCTTCTAAAAAAAACCCCATTCAAGACTAGAGGGCAAAACTCGATACCCTACTTATTACCAAAATGGCGGCAAAATGGCTAAAATCGTACCCTATTTATGACCAAAGCGGCTGAAGAACCATATCCTTTTGGGCCGCACATACCTTTATAGCCCATAAAAGGGAGTACCCCCCCCCCCCCCCCCCGGGATCCGAACTAGTAATGGGAAGGTCTTAGGTTCGACTCCTGATAGCGAACACTCGGATTTTCTTTTTCCGAGTACCGTAATGATTCGATTTAGCTCTCGAGGTTCTTGTTTACTTCTGGTGCCTCAAGGGAGGGCGCTTGTTTCTTTTTTTGAGAAACAACCGAATGTGCAGAACAAAAGGTAAATATTTATTTAAAAAAAAAATAACCGATGCATTACGCAGAGGCATGTAAAACAACTTTCCCGGATAAAACTAATGACTAATAGTCCTCTGTTCTAGTTTTTCACTAATCACTCAATAGGAATTCTTAGATTCCTATCGAGTTTCTTTAATAAAAAATCTTTATGCAAAGCTCACCTTTAAGGTTCCTTGTAGGAACACACTAAGCAGTCATCCCAAAACGAGGCTTTCATTGAAGATAAGAGTGAATGGATTAGTGACAAGTTCTTCACTCAACAGCGTCTGGCAGGAGTCAACCCTATGTCCCTGCAACGAGTGACTTTTCATGGAAGTAAAGGTGGACGATCCTTCAAATACATTCACTTCATTTCAGTTTATTGTTTTGTCATAAAAAAAGTGTACAAATGTAGCATAGCGGCCACTTCACTAGCCTGAGTATCAGACTCTCTCTACCTCTCCTCCCCTTAGGAAGGCCTGATACCCAGGGCCCAGTTGTTTAAAGCCCGATTAAGCCTGGATGAATGTGAATTTTGATTCAATTTTAATCACTAATCGGTGAAGAGTCTTCCAAAACATTTTTGTCACTCAGTTTTGACTTAGACTTTCCTTTACCTTTAGCTTGAAATTAGGCTTTAAAACCACTTCTAATGAAAACCTTGATTAACTTTTAATCCTAGATTAGCGTTAATCGGCTTTCGAACAAACCGGCCCAGGTTATCACTTTACAAAACAACTAAACAGCGCCTAAAGGATTTTGGAATCTTTACCCAGACTCCTCAGGCTCTTTGGCCCGCGACCGGTCGCTAGGAGAGACTGGGAACTGGAATTATATTTTCGAAGTCTCCAGAGTCTCTCCTGGCGGCCAACCGCTGGCCAAAGAACCCGAGGACTCTGGGTACGAGATTGTGATTTGTCTTACAAATTCCGAAGGTTAAAGTCTAGGTGAGCCACCGAGTGCAGGAACGAGGAAATAAAGTGTTAAGTTTACGCGTTTTTTTGCCGCCACCCAGCGCGAGTTTTTTTCCCATTCATGATTTTGCTACTTTTCGTCCAGGAAACATTGGATTGGACTGGACCAAACTGAAGGAAAAACTGAATCCCACGTTTCCCTGGGAAGCCGCTGTACAAAAGACTTTGGGAAGACAAGACACATTGGAAGAGGTACTTTGTCTTTCTTTCAGTTCATTTTGTATCAAAAGGTTATAATGAGTCCTTGCCTGCTGTCTTGTGTGCTTCTGTATGTACATCTGATAATAAACGCTGACATGAAATAGTTTGCAACTCGATGGAAATACGTTTTACGTTAAAGAAGTAATTAAGTTCTCAGAAAAAGGTGTTTGCACGAGACGTTGGGATTTTAAACATTTGAGGACGGTGCCTACTAGTACAGCAGTATTTTTTTCGCGGTTTATCACTATGTGGGAAAAGCAGATGTAAGCAAAGGCTAATAAGAATAATGGGGGGTGGGTGGGTAACCACTCAGTTTTTAAAAATGATTAAGCGAAAATGATTCTAAAAAGAACAATGAGAATGATGTATTTTTCAGTAAGCGACACAGGCACACTCGGAAAAAGGAAATTCGAGTGCTCCTACCAGGAGTCGAACCTAAGACCTTCATGCTCCACAAAACAATGTATGACATTTTTTTCCCAAATTAAAGCTTAATTATTTCTGAAAAAATGCGTAGTCGGCCCTAATTTTCTTTTCGGATTCTAATAACCTTTGCCAATATCTGCTTTTCCCGCGTAGTTATAAACTGCGTAAAAATATCTTTTTTTCCGTAGGCACCGCCGTAAAGAAACCCGACTTTCCGGGTCGGACCATCCCGAGATGCGCAGAGCGTATGCGCAGTTGCAATTGAAGAAGGCACTGTCCTTAATCATATATATATATTATATTTTTTTACCAGAGTAAGGTTTTATTGGTGCCCATATGTTGGTTGATTTTTAGGTCATTAATCAGGGCCGCATTTATGCTCTTCGTTATGAGTTGTGTGACGATCTGCCCAAGGAACCGAAGGACTATACCGATAATGATCCTAACCGGACTATGTGGGCCACACTGTCTCCCATTGCTCTGTTTGCGTCTGCGCCAGATAACAAAACACAAGGCAACCATCTTGTGCCTGTGGCGATTCAAATGGACTTCAAACCAGGTTCAGTATCCTTAAGAATTCACTCAGTTTATACCAATTGGGGACAAATAGGCATTTTATACTGGTAACTGACCAACGCTTGTGGTTGCAGATCCTTAATTGACTGTGGTGCATTAGAGCATAAGTGGATAACAACACAAATTAAAGCGTCGTTACATTAAACCATTTGTTACAGAATATAACCTTTTTAACTGATTACTTGGATCTTACAAGGAAAGAAATGAGTGGAGACCATTAGTGAAACTTCGGCTAGGAAATCATAAATTAATCACCCTACTTGGCAGATAAAACAAAATTTCCCGAGATCAAAGATTTTGCCCTTCCTGCAAATATAAGCAAATCAAAGATGAAACTGTTGTTCTCTTCTACTGCAAAAGTTATTCAACTTTAGCATACCTCAGTGACCGTCTATCACGTAAACGCGCAATCTGATTGGCTACACAGGTGCCGTCTATCGATCGTTAGTATAAATCTACTACTGTTCTATCACGAATGCCGCTCTCTGATTGGCTACGCTACTCGCTATCTATTCTGTGATAGATAGTGAGTAGCGGTTTTCAACAAAATGGCGGCCGCTTCGTCGCGTTTTCGAAGTGTCTGCGATGAGGATATAATTAATTTACTTGTTTAGTTTTAAACGACTAGTAGATTTATACTAAAACAATTAGATTATTCGCTCTCGATTTCTATGCATGATAGCTGATTCGGGCTGCGCCCTCATCAGCTATCACGCGATAGAAATCTCGAGCTCATAATCTAATTGTTAAATAGACTGCACCTGGAGCTGTTGAAAAATGGCTTCCCCTTCGTGTTTTCGTAAAGTTTGTGAAGAAAACGTACAAAATGTTTTGCAAAAAGCCATGCCAGAAAAAAACAAAGAAAGCTACAAAGTATGGAATAAAGATTTTTTAAGGTAAGTGCAGAACAATTTCCGAAATAAAATGCTTTACTTCAGTGTTTATTTAAAACCAACAGCAAATTGCGTTTACCTAAGTTCGTAAGTAAACAAAACAAAGTTGTCAAAGAAAAGTAACATTGCGGTTCTTGTTTTGTTTTAAATTGGTTTTCAACCCAAAAAGAAATTACAACACCTATTGAATAACAAACCAAGGTCGAATTAAATACGTGTTTGCAGAGGTTTTATGTGTCAGTGAGACAAACAAATGGCGAACCGTTTAAAGTTTCTTCACTAAAAGCCATCCGAGCGGCCATTGATAGATTATTATTTGAAGCAAGCACCTATTAACAAGCCGGGGTCTATCGTCGGTGATTAGGAATTTAAGAAGGCAAATGATACGCTAAATGCAGTGTGTAAAAATCTGATGAAAGAGGGAAAAGTTTGTCCAGTTGTTCATAAAACTCCCATCACAAGCGAGCTATTGTAAAGCTTTTTGAAAGTGGTCAACTAGGAAATGCAGATACAAAAGATCCTAAACAATTACAGCAAACCGCGTGGTTTTACACATACCTGTATTTCGGGAGGAGAGGAAGAGAAAACCAACGCAGTCTCACTCCAAAGATGTTTATCCTCGATCCGCCAAACACCCCAGGGTAGACGATATTTTGAGCTGCGAAGAGACTTTCCGGGGGCGGTTTTGTTGACAAAAAGCCGGTTACCAAGGCGGCGTAAACGACAACAACGACGAAGCAGACGGCAAAATGTTTGTCAACTCGTTTCCAGAATTTGAAAATGACAAGGACTTTGAAATTAAACTTAGTTTGAGCTTAACATCATTTTTTCTTCTACGGTTTGCAAGTTTCTGAGACTGCGCAATGTATGGCGAGATCACTGTGTAGCTTTGTTGATGAATGAACTTTGATGAATGAACTTTGCAAATGCGCCAGTTTGTCAGAGCGCGCGCGATTTAGCATGCATCATTGCACAAACGTATCAAAATTTATGAAATAAAAAGATTTTTTGCTTGCTCGCTCTCGGTTTCTATCGCCTTTGATAGTTGGCTCGGGACTTCGCCCCTCGCCAACTATCAGCCGATAGAAACCTCGAGCTCGCCGTCTAATTGTTTAATAAGGGACAAGCTTTCATGATGACAACATACTGACCTCTCTTACCGAATGTTATTTAACAAATAGATTCTATTTTGCCGTGCGTCTGTACTCTGATAACGCGCAGATGACGTCAAAACGTGGTGAGAACAAAGAAGTACGCTACGAGCCGCAGGCGAGTAGCGTGACTGATGTTCTCACCACGTTTTGACGTCCTCTGTGCGTTATCAGAGTACAGACTCACGGCAAAATGAAATCTATTTGTTTTATGCAATAACCAAGACGTTTTAACACATTTCGTGAGCAAGCATCGCGTTGCCTGAGCTGAGTCAAAACTTTTCCAGCAAACTCAGTTTTAGACTACTACACACAAGCAATTGTGATCTTCTAAATTAGAGTATAATCGGAAAGATTTTCACTAACAATTTTTTCAAAACTAACCTTTATTCCAGAAGGAAATCCTGACCCCAAAATATTACAGCATGTAAGTCGCTTCACTGCGATTTGTAATCGATTACTCGCCATTACCGGATTTTTATCGGCGACATATTTCGACAAATATTTGCTTCGTTTTCACGTCACATCAAAGTTCTAGCTTTCCTATCCTGTTTGAGGTCACCCTCAACGGTCTTCGTCCAATTTTTTATTGGGCAGTTTTCCTTTCCTGCGAAAATTTGCCTGTTTTTGTCCGCTACTCGCAAAAACAGTTTGCAAAACTTTGTTGACCAGTCGCACTGGCTGGACTCTAGACTCTGATCACGTGCGCCGGTCACACCACTCGATGACGTCAATCGTGCGTCTATACTCTAATCACACACTCCTCTAGACCAATCAAAACGCGAGTTTTACACAGTTCATTGTATAATAAGCAATCATCAATCGTAGAAATTTTTTCTAAACATCTGATGAACTCTAACAACTGGTATTGTATACGCGCTTACTGCTATTTTGTTTGTGAAACTCTCCTTGTGCGATGGCAAACTAAAATCTTTTCACAAGAAGAAAAAAATACTACAGAACGACCTAACAGAAAGAGACAGAAAGAAAACAACAATAGTACAAAAATTAATAGCGGAGCTCTCGCGCGCGCCGCAGGCGCGCGCAGCAGAGCCCCATAGTTAAGAGAATTTTGGTTTGGATATGACGTCATTTCTGTCCATCCGACCGCCCGTACGCAATCCCACAATGCTAATGAGCCCGTGTTTGTTTGGCGGGAAGTTGCACGTCGAGATAGTTTGGCAAGATGCGTTTACAACAGAAATGCTAAAGAACAAAAAACACAAAGACAATTTATACGTATTTGTTGGATATGTTGACAAACGTGGAAAGAAGAGAAAGAGAGAGAAAAAGAAAAAAAAAAAGCGGAGATGATCAAGCATAGTTGAACGTGGAAGAGAGCGACGGATAGCAAGTTAGAGCAGGCCGACCGGAAAAGAAAAGTAAGCTTAAGTTTAAAGAAGCCTCACATTTGCCTATATCACCCGTTCGTGATCAGTTATGGTAACTTTTCGAACTCTAAAATAGCATTACATGGACACTTTAATCGCTTTCGATACCAGCAATATTCGAGAAGTTAATTTTAAAAAATTTTTTTTTCGTGGCCGTGTGTTTTTTCGTTTGCAGCGCACGGCCCTTAACCTTATAAATGTGTTTGTAAACAAACACAAGTTTCAAAGCTCTGAAATTATTCTACCAAACACCAAAGAGTACGTTTCGGTATTCTCTTTTTCTTAAACTTAGAGACTAGAATAATTACTAATTAAGAGCAGAATTGACACAGTTTTTAATATCCAATAATTTTTCGCCGGGAGCTTACTTGCCGTCGCAAAAAATACCATGTCTACGTGATTACGACGGCCGTTTCAACAGATCATTTGTAAACCAAAAAGGTTTCTTCCCGGAAAAAATCGATAACTTCCCTTTATGTTACGTGTTTCAAGCTTTACACAGATATTTTAATCGTTTATTAAATTCTCGATACCATCGATATTCGTGTAGAAATTAATTTTTGAACATTTTGTTTCGTGGCCGTGTTTTTTTCATTCGCACCTTTCGGCATTCATGTGTTTGTAAACACACATAAGTTTAAAAGCTCTGAAATAATTCTACCAAACACCAAAGACTATTTTCCCGTATTTTCCATTTGTTAACGTTTATTTAGAGACTAGAATTATTACTATAGGACCAGAATTGACACAGTTTTGGATTTCCAAACATTTTTCCCCGGAAGCTAACTTGCTCTCGCAGAAAATGTCATGTTTACGTGATTCCGACGGCCGTTTACAGATCATTTGTAAACGAAAATGCTTTCTTCCAGGCATCAATCGATAATTTTATTTATGTTATGTGTTTAAAGCTTTACGCAGATGCTTTTATCGTTTATTAAATTCTCGATACCATCGATATTCGTTTAGAAATTAATTTTTGTACAATATTGTTTCGTGGCCGTGTTTTTTTCATTCACACCACACGGCTCTCATGCGTTTGTAAACAGACACAAGTTTAAAAGCTCTGAAATAATTCTACCATACACCAAAGACTATTTTCCCTTATTTTCCATTTGGTTGACGAGACTAGAATTATTACTATACGAGCAGAATTGACACAGTTTTGAATTTCCACTCATTTTACCCCGGGCCGGTAACTTGCTCTTACACAAAAAAATATTATCATTCGACGGTCGTTTACAAATCATTTGTAAACGAAAATTCTTTCTTCCAGTACATGTATTTCCTTAGATTGGTTCTCGCAACCGTTAAACAGAGATCTCGACTCGTCTTGAAGAGATGGGGAAAACCACCTGAGGAAATCCGAGCTCTCACTGAAGTGCCTCGAGAAATTTTCGTTATCTGGCAGACAAAAAGATAGACGGAACTCGTACAAAGTAATTGTTCTCAGAAACATCAGATCTAGAGCCGTTTGAAAAACCGTTTAGTTTCATAAAAGATCCAGAGTTCTTGCAAGCAACAAGGCACTAGGTGCGTTTGTCAAAACACTGAGGAAAAATCGTGAAATTGCTTGCGTAGTAAACAAAGAAACACTCACCCGAGAAATCGTTGAAAAGCATTTCCAGTCTTTCAGCTCGGCCGAACTGACACAACAAATCCTTCGCAGCTTCAAAATACTGTTTGGCTTTAGCTTTTGGTGCTAGAAATTTGTAGAAAATCTTGCCGGAGCGATTGGCGCACAAGACGAATACTCAATTTTTTACTGAGCTTGATGCAAAACGCTCTCGATTTCATTCAAACTTGAACAAAGCTGCCACTTTCATTCATGCCGGTCCGCGCGCGGAAAAATGTTACAAGTTTCTTTTTTTTTTTTTGACAAATAAAGTTCAGCTTTTCTGCTATAAATCTGTGCTTTGTCATCAATGTGTTGAATAATAAAACAATTATCCTACTCAATCTTGCGGAATATCGCCTCATTTTAGCCAACTCGGCCTACGGCCTCATCGGCTAAGTATCAGGCGATACTTGTTCCGCGCGATTTCGCAGGATAATTGCTAATTGTAAGAAGAAGTAGCGAGTTGAAAGCACTTGCATGGTCGCCATGACTGATTTTAGTTTCTAAACTGAACAAATGTCAATCCTATCCAAGTTTTTAGCTTTGACACAAATAATCCGGCTTTTGCTGATTCCTGTAAGAAACACGAAAACTAACGTTTAGGAATTCCCTTTCTAGCTGCAGCACTTGATTTCCATGTATTTGTGGTACAAACAACCCGGCTTAAACAGTCGAACTCCAAAGAACTTTAGAGAAGTCGTTGTTTTTGGACACAAAATTAAGAAACCAACGGAATGTAGAACTGGCGCCGGTTCAGCCAGCCTCCATTGTAACAAATCAGCATTCAAAAAAAATTTGCCCTCTGCATTGCATTGTTATTGTCTGGGCAGTTTGCTGCATATGCACTAAAAATATAAGTGCAGATTTGATGAGGAACTGGTAAGGTTATTACGTTCATACATTAAGCAGATTTTTATAAATGCTATGAAAAAAATTGGAGCTCCGCTTTTAGGCTTGGCTAAATATATATATTAGAGTGTTGCTAAAAAAAGATACACTTCTTTATCCGTTTTTCTGCTCCTCATTTTGAACTGTCTTAATGGAATAGCTGCTATTTTCAGCGTGGAATCCAAAGCTGTGTTCACACTGAACTTTAATTATATTCAACTGCAGTATGCTTGAAGCTATCATACTCCATTTTATTTTGTTCAATTATGATTCGGTTCACATGTAACAAAACTGGCAGCATAACCTCACAATCGAAGTTAAAAAAAATCATGGTGCCCAATCTCGGCTTGGCGGCCTTGATTTTACTACCATTATAAGCCATTCTCAGGCTAGAATTAAGGCTCGGAAGGTTGCCTGATATTTTGCTGCCGTCGTGATTTTGCGATATTTCTGCTTGAGGTTGTTAATTTAATTAACACGACACTATTGCGCACTTCTTGTGTACCCTCCTTTGGCCATTCCTTGGCTTACTTGAGCCCACACGAGTTTCTTATTATGCCTGATATTTAAATCGTTTTGCACCGCCTTTTCGCTCCACAAGCCAATAAGCAGTTTCGTCTCTTTGTACGCGTGTTACCACATGTCCGCCATTTTGGTCAATCACCGGCGCTCTGTAATTACTTCAAACAACCTCCTTGAGCTCGTTTGAACTAATCATAATCCGATTATAATCCAGGGCCAAGTTGTTCAAAGCCCGATTAAGCTAATCCCGGATTAACGTGAACTTCGATGCGAGTTTAATTAATAATTAATAAAGATTTTCCCAAAAGATTTTTGTGCGTCAGTTTTGCCTTAGATCTCTTAGCCTTTTGCTTGAAATAAGCCTTTTAAATCATTTTTAACGGGCAAGATGAAAAACTCGATTAACTTTTAATCGTGGATTAGCGTTAATCGGCTTTCGAACAACCGAACCTAGAACTGTAATTAGTTGATGTGAACGCCCTCCATATATAACTTAATTATAATTGGGGACAAGTGTGAACACAGCTTAGATTTTAAACCGGCTAAAAATTGTAATTTATTTCTCCTCAGATTCGCCTGTGTACACTCCAGACGATGGTGGCAACTGGATGTTGGCCAAACTGAATGTTCAGGTCACTGATCTCGGATATGGACAAATTGTGGAGCACCTTGCGAAGGTATACCTTCTTCTGCTCTAATCAATTCGAGACTTCACCACCCCCACTCCCCACCCCCACCCCATCCGATTTAGAGTTCGGCCGTTTAGGCTTTAAAGTTCAAGACAGTCAATTTATCGATCTCGGATCGACTTCTTGATATCTTCATCACCCAAAGTAGAGTTCAACCGTAAATAAATCAGTTGTGGGGACATTAAAGACTAAGTACTAACGGCAGACTGATCCCAACGACAGAGGTGACGAGCTTGATAGAATAAAAACAACAAAGGCTAGAATAACTGAAATATATTTGTTTGTTAAAAACAATTTTTTCCGGATATTTCGGTTTGCAACACAAACCTTCCTCGAGGGCTGAACGAAAAGGAAAAGTAAGAAACATGAAAGGATCGTTACATATGAAGATTTAAAATATAAAATACATGACAATGATTGGTTGGTTAGGACTAAGTTACAAATGTGAGACATGTCATTGGCGTGTTTCGTCACGTCTATTTTATACCAAGAGGGTGCAATGTTTTAGCTTTGTTGATTAAAAGAGCTTCACGAGCCTTCCAGACTGAGTCACGTTTGCTGCGTATAAGTTCAAGCGGGAATAGGTGGACGTCGTTGATTGAGTGGCCAGGTTGGTTGAAATGTAGCGAAAAAGGAGTAGGGTTGATTAGTTGATGGTGATTCAGAATAGATCTGCGGTGTTCCCCGAAACGTTCATTGAGTTGGCGCTTTGTCTCCCCAATGTATTGCGAGTGGCACTTCTTACATTGGATTAAATAGATGAGGTTTTTGGAATGGCAAGATATGTAGTCAGTAATTTTACGTGTTTCGTTAGTGGCGAAAAACGTGTAGTTCTAATGACCTTCTCGGAGAAATGAGCGAGTTAGGCATCGTGGGTGGTTGCATTTATGAATACCTGCGGGTTGTTGATTGGAGGGCTCGTTTTCACGTAGCTTGGAATGGACCACTCACCAGGAGTTCACGTAGACTTGCGTTGCGTTTGTAGGCGATAACTGGCGAATGAGGGAAAACTTGTTTGCAGTTGGCGAAGGACTGGAGGATGTTGATATGCTTCTTTACAATAGATGAGATTTTGGGAAGAGCAGGATTGAAGGATATGACAAAGGGTGTTCTGTCTGTTTTTGTGGCTTTCTGTTTTTGTGACTGTAGTCAGTTGCTTGACGTGGGATGGCTCGCACGCGATTTGCATCTCTTTGTAGGGAATAGCGGCTAAAACCACGTTTGACCAGTTGCTTGATGGGTTCTTCGCTTTGTTTGTCAAAGAAAATTTCTTACTAAAGTTCTTACTAAAAGGAATTTTACATCTAATGTTTAAAATAATTTAATTTAACTTTTGGTATCTTATCTTAGTACGCGCGGTGTGATCGGTCAATTTTGCTTGCCGTATTTCACTGTACAACCCGCTAAATTTGAACGTCTTATACCCAATTAAACTCAGAGTTATGATAAACATCTTACTAACCTCGTCTTCTGGGTCAGTACTGTAAGTTACGGATCCTCGTTTTATTCCCGTTGATTTATAAACGCGCGAAAAAAAATCGCTCCATAACTTACAGTACGAACCTCGAACTCGGTTAGTAAGAGGTATGTTTTTCAGTTAATTCTTTTTACCTTTCTTTTCGACGCACAACAAAGACCTTGGACAAAAAGCATAGGAGAGTGTAATTGTTCAATTCATTGAATTCTAATGCCTTGAATTCTTACTTAGACTTTTTAACCTCTTTATGCCTACGTACCCCGAATGGCGGTGATGCATTTCTTGTTTTCAGTTTTCAAAACTGTATTTCGAGGTCTATGAACTACGATTGGAAGTAGGATTAGTAGGTATTTTATTGATTGCATCAACAAATGCCCTTAGTTTAAGTAATAAAAATTCCAAAAGAACGAAAAAATAATAATAATAATAATAATAATAAAAAAAAATTATAATAATAATAATAATAATAATAATAATAATAATAACTGATATATTTTCTTAACGTACATTTCAATTTGTAACCTTCAACTTCTCTTTTACCATATGATTAACCTTGCTTTTCCCCTTTTCAAGGTTCATTTCCTGATGGATTCATTCTGTGTGATATTAAAATTCACCATGTCGGTCCTTCATCCTTTGCATCAAATACTGAGGTATCATTGCAGAGAGGTAGTGGTCCCGAACACGATTGGAACTCCAGAACTTGTTGACAACGGAGCATTGATGGATCAGTTGTTTGCATTTGGACATGAAGGAACATATCGACTCCTTAAAGATGCATATCCATTATCCACGTGGGACATCACAGATTTTAGAAGCGAATTAAAGGTGCGCTGTTCCATCATCTTTCCATTATTTACTGTTTTTGTGACTTGGGGATAGCAGAGGTAAATAACGGTTAGCTTAAATCTGGTGCCATTTCAGTTCAACTTAATGTGGCTCTGAAGGGGCCATGAAAGCCTTACTCTAACTCGCTATTTTTGTTGTTCTTTAATGCTAAATATCCGTAAATTATAAAAAGAAAACGATACGGCAAACGTTGCAAAAATCAATCGGATGCGATAATCGATGCGGTTGCTAGAAAATTAAACAAAGAAAATACAAGTTACTACTAACTGCAAAAAGGGCGAACAAAAAAATAGCAAAAAACATAGGAATAACAAAATAAGCAGAAAGAGCTAAAGTGATACTTACAAACGTTATATGACCTCTAAAAGCGGAAAAACAAAGTGATTTAGAAAACGCAAAAAACCTAAAACTGTATTCTCCAAAGCACAAAACGAGAATAAATAAAAAAGCAAAGACGCGAATTTTTATACTAATGAACTATGGAACAATAGACGAAGTTATGCAGAAAAAGCTAACATAATAATAATAAAAACGACATACCAGCGTGACACAAAAATGTTCCTAGAAAACAAATAAGTTCGTTAAAAAGGATGCGGCCGCAACAGGCTCCAAAAAATGGAACGATAGCTCTCTCTTGGCCACGATATTGAACGAGAAACTGAGCTGTTTAACGTGTCCGCCACATGGCTCCCCTTAAAGTGGCAGTGTCACGGTGATTTTGCTGTACTTTGGTCAAAACTGCACAGACATTTGACGAAATACCTCTTTACTAACATGAAATTGCTCTTAAAACACCAGGAAGAAAATATTGAGGGATTTCTCCAAGGAAGAACTGACCATAATTAGTTTTCGCGACTTCTCTAAAATACACAAGCAGATATTTCAAGATTAATCCAAGAAAAATTTTCAAGTTGTAATCCATTTCCATCCTAGCCATCTACAGTTAAACATATTAAACTTAAACTAGTTTCTGTGCACTAGAATGGTTGTTGTTAACAAGAACGAACCGTTATTTGAACGATTCCATCGATTGAAGTATGTTTTGTGGCCATTCACAGTAATACTAAAACAGGTGACACTGGCCCTTTAAGCAGGCGAAAAAATTGATATAGAATATATGTCAGTAATCTCTTAACTTTGTTTTTGCTTCAACAGAAACGTGGAGTTGATGACAGTGATCTTCTGCCATACTTTCCTTACCGGGATGACGGCAAGGAAATCTTAGAAGTCATTGAACAGATAGTGAAGGACTACGTGGACTTGTAAGTATGATCGATTATCGGCCACAGACACAGACAAGTTGTCTTGCTCTAAATATTGTTATTGGTGTTTGTGTGTGTGTGTTTGGCTTTGCTAGAAAGTGTTTTTTGTTTAACTGTTCTACCTCCGTTGTAAATATTTAATTTACATTATTTAAACCAGCTCCCTGTCATTTTTAGCTTCTTAGTTATTTCAGGGGGCTGGTAAGCCCTTAACATTTCAAAATCTTTTAAACTAAATGTATGAATAACTTTTAAACGTGGTAATAAAGTCTTGCTGTTGTTGTTGTTGTTGTTGTTGTTGTTGTTGATCAATTGCCGAGGGCTGAGATAATTAAAATAAGAAGATTTCGATCACTAGATTAGGACATTTCAAGACATTTTACAGAACATGTAAATACGCGACAGAACAAATATATTTCCTTCCTTCCTTCCTTCCTGCCTTCCTAAATTCAGTTTCTTGATGTTTGGAGAAATTAGTACATTAAATATGAAGGTTTAAAGGTAAAAGGAAAACATAATAAGGAGGGGAAGATATTAACATATTAATACGTAGTAAAATTAAACATATACCTACAGAAATATAACATTACCTGCCTTTGCTCACTTTTGTTAGCAATCGAAAAATAATCTCCAAATTTTCTTGAAAACGGATCATTAATGTTTTTGGCTACGGAATGGAAACAGAGAGCTAGTTTACAAGGGGGAAGGGTAATCCTAGCAAGAGGTTGTCCTAGGGTGCCTTAGCACTCATGAATACATTTCTTCCTTTTTTACGCGACCTGTTTACAAGGCAGATAGCACTAGGGCTCCCTCCTTGTAAACAGGCCCAAGCTTGGAAAAAGTTGGGCGGACTATTTTAAGTTCTTTCCTCGTGTCTTAAGCGTCCTTCACACGGCAAACTAAAGTTGGCAAACTTGTGTTGGCAAACTCAAATTGGTGTGTGTTAACGGCACAAAAACAGTCGGCAAACACGTTGACAAACTGTCGGCGACAAATAGAACTAGCCTCTATTCTCGCCAACTTTTTCTCCAATTTTTTCGTGTCGGTAAACTCGTATTTGACGCTCCAAGGGTGGGATTTCTACTGATGTAAGGTTTCGTTCAAACCTTTCTATTTTTCCAGCGCTTTCTGTTTCTTCTTCGGCGATTAACATACAATCGGACCAAGACACAAGCGGCAAGTCTTCGCGAGTGCCACTGCACTACGTCGACCATGTTGCAAATTTAACGTGTTGTGATTAGACGCGAGTTTGACGTGTGAAGGTACGAGTTTGCCAACTTTTTGAAGTTTGCCAAAACGAGTTTTGGGGCGCATCCTGTTTTGAACAAAATTCACTTGATTTCATGTCATTGGAGTGTACAAGTCATATATGAGCAAGGTACTAGCTAAGTAAATTTAAGTTTAGTAAATATGCATGGATAAAAATCATGACACGGTGCTTTTGAATTATCATTTATATTTCACGCTCAGGAGTCTGGTTAATCAAGTTTTTACAAAATTATGTGATGCTTTTATTCCTATTTCTATGTTACTGGCATTTTATCGTTTTTTTTTTATTGTAAACTTATTATAAACTTCGCTCTGAGTCTAATCATTCATTGTCTCCGAAAATTCCTGGAGAGAATCGTCGATTGAACTGTTTCACTGTGTTGTGTAAACTATTATTTAAGGTATTATCACGACGATGAAGACGCAATAAAAGATCACGAACTTCAAAGGTACCTCGATAACTTGTCTACTAACGGCAGAGGTATTGGAAGAGTAAGTACAAAATCACCCATGTGTTTTTATTGATCAAATTGTTGTTGTTTTCTGTTTTTGTTTCCTTAACTACAACGTTGTCCTACGGAATTCCTAACACTTAAATTTAATTACCGGTTTATGACGCATGCACATTTGCTTTTTGAATGCACTGCCGCCTTGAAATAGACTGAGCATCATTATGCAGAATTAGCGAAAAGAATATACTCTTTCCCTGAAATGTTCCGGGTTCTTCTATTGATTGATTGATTGATTGATCGATTGATTGATATATATATATATTTTTTTTAATGCTGGTCTACAATTTTTTTTCTTTAGTGGTTTAGGTCACTACAGAACTGTTGATTAAATTGTAACATGACTTTACTTCGTTGGGCCATCGAATTGTAATAATCAGGGGCTGTTAGACCAAAATATAAAAAAACAACAACAAAAACAAACAAGATACTTGGGGAGTAATAAGATATATCACGTCACAGTCTAATTAACTGTTCAAATAAAATTATTCTCAGTACAGAATACTGAAACATTGAACCACCCTTAACTTTAATAGATTCAAGGATTGCCGTCGAGCATTCAAAAAAAGACGAACTCTGTGATATTGTAACCCGCATCATCTCACATGTGAGCATTCAACATGCTGCAGTCAACTACCCTTTAACAGACTATGCTCAATACACGCCAAACCTACCAACCAAGCTCTACGATGATACCAATGTGGTACATGATGACAAGTTTTCTCTTTTGCGGCTGCCAAATGGGAAGACTTCTGCTGTAAGTGTGATTTCATTGTTTACCTGAAGACTGGATAGCATTTTGCGCAAGAGACTATGAGGTAAGAGAGCGAATCCCCCATATATGCCCCTCTTCCTATGAAAATTTTTTTCAATCTATTTTTGTTTGCGTTGCTATTTTAATGTCGACATCTTATTGGTCAGTTAGAGTGACGTCATTTAATTTTAAACTCAATGGCGGATTATAATTTCCCAAAATAGCATGGCGCGAACTAAAAAAAGATTGAAAATATTTATCATGTGGCACAGGGATTCGCGCTCTTACCTCATAGTCTCTTGACAATTATTCCACGAGCGCGCGTTGGATATGAGATGATCACAGCCAACTCGACGCTACGCGCCTCGTTGTCTATCTATCATCTCATACACAACGCGCGCATGTGGAATAATTGTTAAATAGACCATAAAATGACGTCAAAAAATGTTCAAAACTCAAGTGGAACCACGAGCCACAGGCGAGTGGTTTCACTGTCAAGTTTTGGACATTTTATGGCGTCATTTTATGGTCTATAAAAGTATAGACCACAGAAAACTGCCGTCGATTTTTTTTACAATAACATGCAAAAAGTACGAGCAAAATTGGTTATTTTTTCGTTGAGAAAGCGCGCGTTTTACATCTGACGTCATTTTTATTGTCTGTACTCTTATAAACAATACCTACGAGCCAATAAGCGCGCGTGAATTTGGACAGTTATTGTAAAATAATGGTTCGGTTTTGTTAACAACAACCTTACTAGTGCACAGAAACTAGTATCAATTATGTTTGACTGTGGATGGCTAGGATGGAGATGGATTGCAATTTGAAAAAATTGGCCAGTTTTTTCAAGTTCCTTCTGACTATTTTGGAAAAACTGCCAAAAGTTGATTATATTATTATTATTTCGGAGAAGTTATTTCATGTTTTCTTCCCAATGCTGTGAGAGCAATTTCATGTTAGAAAAGAGGTTTTTAGGTTCAAAATCTCCGTAACAGTGCCCCTTTAAAATCTCTGGAATTCCCTTTCTGATTATATTAGGTCTTCTTCAACTCTTGGTGAATTTAAGACTAAGAATTTCTTTACCAATTAATATTTTCGTGTTTTAGTTTTAATTACCCGTAATTTTCACGGCTCTTTGCAGTTAATCCGTCAGTTATAATCAAATGGTTTGGCTTTTATAATTTTACAGATCGAAGCGAGTTTTACCAACAAACTGGGATTGTATCGATTCGACTCTTTGTTCGAATACGGGAAGAATCTTGAGGATCTCAAGGCGGCGAGACTCGTGAACAGTTCCTATAGTCACCTCACATATTATGTTCAGCCTCGTATGCAAGCAAAGAATGAAGAGCGGAAAGAGAGAGGTGACCTGACCTATCCCTATCTTATTCCAAAATGGCTGCCCAGTGGAATTCAGACCTAGCTGATCATTTTAGTGCTTAGATCAGCGCATACGTTTTGAGGCGTAACCAAGATTGTCGAGAAAAAGTAGCGTAATTTAGTTGCAATGGTAATAGCTAATAAGCCGGCATGTGTCAAGTTTCATTGTCCACAAGAGTGGATCTTGTAATAACAGTAGGGATTAGTTAGTTGAGGTTATAACGGTCGTTATAGTTACCTTTTGCACTTTGTAAGTCTGCTGCGCAAAAAAAATAGTAAACAAACAAGCCAGCCATGAATCGATTCGTAGTCAGGTTTTTATCGTGTTTAAGTTACAGCATAAGAGTGTAACACTTGACTTGAGTGTGAATTTTCAGTTTGCAGCCGAAACGCGGGATGAAGTAAGGATCAGTGTGTTGACGTTTCAGTCATTCGAGCTAAGATTAAACAAAAATTAAACAGTGTTTGCAGGACAGATTTTGTTTGAGGTATTCAGTGGTTGCTCCATCAAGTAAACTCTATCATGTTATGACAAGAGGTGACATGTCGTCGGCCTCTGTTTCTACTAAAGTAGAATGTTTTTCAAGGGTTTTGGTCTACCATTTTGGCAAAATTAAGTCTGCGAAAGTAGTGTGAAAGAATTTCCCTCAGTCTTTTTCGTGCAAAGCTTACCGATGTCATGTTTTTAACTGTTGGAAATTCCTGAAAGAAAAATAAACCTTAATTGAACTAAATCCTTGGACGTTTCGTGACTACTGGTCCGGTTTCTCCTGCATCCCCTTCAATGTTGGAACTCAATCGATCAGATTCTACAACAACATTCAGCTGTGACTTTAACACGGTTTGTGTCCAATGTAGTAGCTTGTTTGGACCATATTGACAAAGATATTGTTCTCGTTTTTTATTTTGCTATAGACCTCATATTCTTTTCTTAGACATGATTAACTGCACAATGCCTTCCCCAGATCCAAGATGAAATTCAACTTGATAGCTTCCATCCTAAACACAAAACCTCAATGTAGTGGGGAACCCACAGTGCTCTTAACAAGCGGAAAGGGGTGGGGGAGGAGATGAGTTGGGTGGGGCGGGGGGGGGGGGGGGTGAGGAATGCATAGAATGGCTGAGATTTGAAAACTAACAGGGTGAAGGAAGAACCTCTTCTGGATTCTTCATTGCATTCAAGGGTGAGCGAGTAATTAATTTTCATGACCAATGTGATAGTAGTTAATGATCCCAAGCAATCTCATTATCACGGACTAAAAATATGCAGATGCTCTATTCGAGGGATACTATTTCCATTTCAGAGTTTTTTTGAACCTCATTGCAAAGGCGAGGCAAAGTGCAAAGCTTTTCATTGACAATTAGTTTTTTTTTTGCATAGGAATAAAAACTAATTTTCATAATAAAAACTTTACACGAAGCCTCGCTTTCATAATGAGGCTCAAAATAACTTGGAAATGGCCTATTGCATTGCGCCGGCATGATTATTTTTTTACGCCGTAAGAGCGCGCACATATACGACATTACGGTTTGGTTTGAGGCTCAATATCATGAAGGAGTAATGACCGGTCGTTTTCTCTTAAAAGAGCATGTTGCTCCCATTTTCCCTCCAATTAATGTATTTTGTTCCATTGAATTTTGAGAAATGCGACCCTTCAATGATAAATCCAAGTTTCCTGCGATATTACAGCTGTTTAAAAATCGATAAGTAACCAGGTATAATTAAATTTTTTTTTTCTAAACACTTTCTCTGGTTAAAAGTTAATAAAAACACTAAGCTTTCGATTGCCAGTCAGCAATCTTTAAAAAGTGAGATGTTCAAAGCGAAGGCAGAAATATATATACAGAGAGGTGAGAAAAAATAACGAAAAATATGAATAAATACAATAATACAAGGGAAATACTAGTGTGAAGAAAAAATATTGATGACATGAATAAAGTTACAATAAAATTGAGCATTGTCTTGGCAAATGTTTAGCATTATTGTCTGCCTGGCTAGTTATCGCTGTGTGCCAAGACTCCAGCGTTTTTCTTACGCGTGAATTGCCTCTGTCGATGACACGTGCATTCTCAAAATCAATAGTATGGCCTTCGAGCCACGCATGGCTGGCAACATTGGAACCACTTTTAAAAACTTTGGTGTTTCGAATATGTTCCTTTTTTCTAGTGTGTAAACATCTGCTCGTTTCTCCAATGTAACTCCATGTGCAGTCCGCACAGGGGATTTTATAGACAACGTTCGTTTCCCGATCTGTTGGGGGTCTAGATTTAGGAGACACAAATTCCTGTTGCAGGGTCTTGACCGGTCTGGTGGTGGCTCGGATACCGTTCTTGTTAAGAATTCTTGTAAGTGTTTCAGTAACGCCTTTGATGTATGGTAAAACTGCAAAGCCATTTTGGGAATCTGGTGGGTCTATCAACCTAAAGAACATTCCCACTAACTCTTCAGGGGAAGGGATGATTTCAGGGGTCGAAGTCTTCTTTAGGATGTTCGATATAGTTGCTGATTAATAGCCATTTGATTTCAACGCATTTCAACGCATTTTTCAATTGTAGGTATGCGCTAAGGATTAGGACGTGCCAAGTCAGCTATCGAGCGTGCATACGTACGCCCTCAACGCATAAGTTGCTGGTAACCGCTACGTCATGTTTGCTTATAGTAAACTCGCTTGGATGTTCTCCCATATTTTGTGCCTAAAGCATCATGTAGTTTCTTTACTAATTTTACGCACTTTCTGAAAAATTTAATAAAACACGCTAAGCGGTGCAAGGTTCAATCTTTTAATACCATTTTCTACCACGTGAGGAGTTTGCAAATGCACTCCTTAATTTAGAGCGGTTTTCAATCGAGTGTCGTAAGTAATTTCGCGTTTGCTTTGGTTTTGCTTTTCACAGTTCTAGACTATATGATTGGTTAGCAAAGCTCGCGCCATTTTCTCAACCAATCAACAGCAGGACCAAAACCAATCGCGCTTGGTAGCACGCGTTTTCCCGCGCTTGACGCATATTACATGTACTTGCTTCGAGTTCTGATTGGCTGATTGTGCTGTTTACATCTTTGGTGATTGGCCAGCGAAATTACTTTGGTTTTGGCTTTACAACACTCAATTGAAAACCTATTACACTAATTAATAAATTACACAAGTTGAAATGATTTACGCAATAGTTCCACTAATGTATTACCAATATGTAATCAAAAGACTACCAAGAAAGTTTACTATTTTTAAACTAGAACCAAAAAGGAGTTCATGATCATGTCGAGGATAAAGATGAGGGGGGAGGATAGGAAACTCCTCGAATTTTTTTTTTTTTTTTTTTTTTTTTTTTTTTTGGGGGGGGGGGGGGGGTTGCGGCTTGGTTCTCTAATCCCTCACCTTATTCCAGACCAAAATATACCATTTTCTGCTTCACTTTTTTAGACCTGTCCCAGTTGTTCAAAGAGCGGATAATTTTATCCACTGGATAGTTCAAAGGCCGGATAACTTTATCCAGTGGATAAGTCACTATCCGCCAGTTTCAATATGTGCAAAGATTTCAGTATTTCCTCTTGTACAAGCGAATATGAACGCTCTAACCACAGCATAGTTTGGAAGTGTACGAAAACCTTGGACAACATTTAACGTGAAGTATTTTTTAGACCCTGAAAAGCGCCTTATCCACCGGATAAAGTTATCCAGCCTTTGAACAACTGGGGCCAGATGATCATGAAATGAGAAAGTGTGCAAGATTTTCCCTATAGTCCTATGATTTGTGAATAGAGTACAAGCATATGTCAAATTTAAGAATGAAATTGTGTGGAAACCTTGCCAAAAGCATTCGTTGGAGTACATTAATATTTGCTCCTCTGGATAGTGACTTATCCAGTGGATAAAGTTATCCGCTCTTTGAAAAACTGGGGCCTGGGGCCCGTTTCTCGAAAGTCCCGGTAACTTCCGGGCCCGTTAACTTATCAGGGCCGTTATCGGGAAACTTTACCGGGCCCGATAATGCGTTTCTCGAAGCACCCGTAAACTTTCCCGGTAATTTCCGGGCCCGGTAAAATAGAAGCCATTGCCAGGCTCTTGCGCGCTTCACGCTCGTTCGCAAGACAAGGAGAACGACTTAGGACTACACTAATCCATTCGATTCATTTGTGCGGAAAAGCACGGTTATGGATGAGACAGGATTGTCTTCATGCTTTTTGAAGGACAATACAATACGTTCTAAGTTTAACTTTTTCGTTTTATCAAAGGGTAGCAACCAAGAGAGATCACTATTTTGCATCATGCATGGTATCGGCAATTACTTTCAGGAAACTCCCTGATGCGAAATAGAACCTGAAAAGGATTATGAATGTTATCATCATGAATTCTTGTTGTGAGCATTACACTAATAGTCAGGATCAGTATGTAATTCCTTCAAAGTTGTAGAAGAGATGAAGCTAAGCAAGCTATGGCGATCGCCGGGGAAACAGTGTCTGCGTGATGTCCTATTCTATTTCAACAGTTCGTACTGATACAAATTTACTTTTAGCAGCCTTAGTATAGAGAATATTGGCAATAAGGAAGGATCTCGTACAAGTTTTAAAATTGAATAGCTATAGTTCAACTGGCGTGATTTGATCGTCTTCGCCGGCAGAAATCAAGCACTATTTTTACCGATCCGAAATCGGCTTTTGTATAATACCACAAGGCTCGATCAATTGAAATGCGACTGAACCTATTTTGCGAAAGTGGAACGATTTTTAAGTTCTTTATTCTCGTTTATCTATCGTGTGTAAGCTTCTTATTCTTTATCCCTCTAGCTAATGCAGCAAACACTGCATTTGTGTATTTCGAGGACGGCCGGCGCACAATTCGACTCTCATCGCCATCGCTCTGTTTATATCAATGGTTATGTTTACATTTATCTCAGTGCAGCATATCAGATTTCTAACTTCCTCTTTCTTATGAAAATTCTGCACATTACAAGAAAGCAAACAATATCGCTTACGGTAGGATTTGTTTTGCATGACAGGAACCCATTTTATGCTAAAAAGGAAGCCATTTCGAAGTAATAATGTGCGGCGAGTGAGCCGTGTTTACATGACAAAATATTTATTTTTTCTTCCGCCGTTGGTTGATAATTTATAACAATAAAATAGTTATAATTTCAAATTTATATAGCGCCCATATGCAAACACCCTAAGCGCTTTTCAAACATTTAAAACAACACTTACAGCAACAACAACAATAATAGTACTACGCCTGTATTCACGTTTGCTTACGGAGCAAGCGGGCACCTTCTCGCTTTATTTCTCCGCAATTCGTCTCCAAGTTCATTCACGAGCCACTCGATTCTCGCTCGCAAAAGCCTGAATTAGCTGTCTTTGACAAGACCGAGGTCTTTTAACTAAACAAAAAAGTCCGCCTCCGGCCGCCATTTTGTTTAGTGTCGCAACATTTGCGATTTCCCGGTAAGTTTACGGGAGGTCATGACCTCCCGTAAATTACCGGGCAAGTTACCGGGAAATTTACCGGGATCGTAAATAACGGGAGTTTCGAGAAACACCCGTAAACTTATCGGGGACTTAACGGGCCACTTACCGGGCCCGATAAGTTACCGGGACTTTCGAGAAACGGGCCCCTGGCATCTAGAATTCATACCCATTTTCAGACCTGTTTTCTACAATGATTGCCCGTTTCTGTAAAATCCATCCCATTTTCAGACCAAAATGGTTAAAATAACCATTTTCACAGCAAAAGGGCTCAAAAGCCATACCCTTGGGGGCCACACATACCCATAAGGCTTATACACATCTACAAGTTACGAGTGCTGTTTTTTCAAAAGACGTTCCATTTTGTCCCTCGTCCAGTACCTCCAAAATGAAGTCACTGCTTTTCCCCACCCCTTCCCTCCTTGGCATTTTTTGCAACAGTGACTCCCAAATCTTGCCGCGACTACAGTTTAAAAACAGAATCAGTTTAGTTGTTGAAAATTTTCGCTTTAACGTTCACAAAATTATCAGTAAAACCTATTCCATCGGTAGTAATATGTAAATGGTACACGAGACTATCAACTGTTCACGTTTGGGGGTTAGTACTTTTTACGTTTGGGGGCTAGTAATTCTTACCTTTGGGGGTTAAATTTCTTACCTTTGGGGGTTAGTAATTCTTACGTTTGGGGGTTAGATTTCTTAAGTTTTGGGGTTAGTAATTCTTACGTTTCGGGGTTAGTTTCCTAACGTTTGATGGCTAGTAATTCCTACGTTTAGGGGTTAGATTTCTTATGTTTGGGGGTTAGTAATTTTTACCTTTGGAAGCTAGTAATTTTTACGTTTGGGGGTTCGATTTCTTACGTTTGGGGGTTAATAATTCTTACATTTGGGGGTTTAATTTCTTAGGTTTCGGGGTTAGTAATTCTACGATTGGGGGTTAGTTTTCTTATCTTTTGGGGTTAAATTTCTTACGTTTGGGGGTCAATTTTTTACGTTTGGTGGCTAGTAATTCTTACGTTTAAGGTTTAGTTTTCTTACGTTGGGTGGCTAGTAATTCTTTCGTTTGAGGTTTAGATTTCTTACGTTTGGGGGTTCCTACTTCTTACGTTTGGGGGTTAGTAATTTTTACCTTTGGGGGCTAGTAAGTTTTTACGTTTGGGGGTTAGTTTTCTTACGTTTGGGGGCAAGTAATTCTTACGTTTGGGGTTTACATTTCTTACGTCTGAAAGTTAGTAATTCTTACCTTAGGGGGCTTGTAATTCTTACGTTTGAGGGTTAGATTTCTTACGTTTGGGGGTTAGTAATTCTTACGTTTGGGGGTTAGTAATTTTTACCTTTGGGGGCTGGTAAGTTTTTACGTTTGGGGGTTAGTAATTCTTACGTTTGGGGGTTAGTTTTCTTACGTTTGGAGGTAACATTTTTTTACGTTTGGGGGTTAGATTTCTTACGTTTGGAAGTTACTACTTCTTAAGTTTAGGAGTTAGGTTTTTTATGTTTAGTGGCTAGTAATTCTTACGTTTAGGGGTTAGATTTTTTTACGTTTGGGGGCTAGTAATTCTTACGTTTGGGGGTTAGATTTCTTACGTTTGGTGGTTAGTAATTTTTACCTTTGGTGGCTTGTAATTTTTACGTTTGGGGGTTAGTAATTCTTATGTTTGGGGGTTAGTAATTTTTACCTTTGGGGGCTAGTAAGTTTTTACGTTTAGAGGTTAGTTTTCTTACGTTTGGGGGCTAGTAAGTATTACGTTTGGGGTTTACATTTCTTACGTTTGAAGGTTAGCAATTTTTACCTTTGGAGGCTAGTAATTTTTACGTTTGGGGGTTAAATTTCTTACGTTTCAAGGTTAGTAATTCTTACGTTTAGGGGTTAGTAATTTTTACCTTTAAGGGCTAGTAAGTTTTACGTTTAAGGGTTAGATTTCTTACGTTTGGGGATTAGTAATTCTTACGTTTAGGGATAAGATTTCTTGCGTTTTGGGGTTAGTTATTTTTACGTTTTAGGGTTAGATATCTTACGTTTGAGGGTTAGTAATTCTTACGTTTGGGGGTTAGTTTTTTTTATGTTTGGTTAGTGAAAATTATTACGTTTGGGGGTTAGATTTTTTTACGTTTGTTGGTTAGTTATTCTTACGTTTGGGGGGTAGTAATTCTTACGTTTAATGGTTAGATTTCTTACGTCTTAAGGTTAGTAATTCTTACGTTTGGGGGTTAGCAATTTTTACCTTTGGGGGTAGTAATTTTTCCTTTCCGGGTTAGATTTCTTACGAGTGAGGGTTAGTAATTCTTACTTTTGGAAGTTATTTTTGTTACGTTTCGTGGCTAGTAATTCTTCAGTTTAGGGGTTAGATTTCTTACGTTTGGGGGTTAGATTTCTTACGTTTCGGGGTTACTAATTCTTACGTTTGGGGGTTACTAATTTTTACCTTTGGGAGCTAGTAATTCTTACGTTTGGGGGTTAGTTTTTTTATGTTTGGTGGCTAGTAATTCTTACGTTTGGGGGTTAGATTTTTTATGTTTGGTTGCTAGTAACTCTTACATATGGGGGTTAGATTTCTTTATATTGGGTGTAAGTAATTCTTATTTTTGGGGGTTATTTTATTATGTTTGGTGGCTAGTAATTCTTAAGTTTAGGGGTTACATTTTTTACGTTTGGGTGTTAGTTATTCTTACCGGTGGGGGTTAGATTTTTTACGTTTGGGGGTTAGTAAGTCTTACGTTTGGGTGTTAGATTTCTTACGTTTTGGGGTTAGTAATTTTTACGTATGGGGGTTAGTTTTCCTACATTTGGGGCTTACATTACTTACGTTTTGGGGTTAGTAACTTTTAGCTTTATGGGCTAGTAATTTTTGCGTTTAAGGAATAGATTTCTTACGTTTGGGAGTTAGTAATTGTTACGTTTGGGGGTCAGTAATTCTTACATTTGGGGGTTAGATATCTTACGTTTGAGGGTTAGTAATTCTTAAGTTTGGTGGTTAGATTTCTCAGTTGCGTTTTGGGGTTAGTAACTATCACGTTGGGGGTTTCTTTTCTTACCTTTGGAAGCTAGTAATTCTTACGTTTGGGAGTTAGATTTATTTCCTTAAGGGGTTAGTAGTTTTTACCTTTGGGGGCTAGTAATTTTTACGTTTGGGGGTTAGATTTCTTACGTTTTGGGGTTAGTAATTCTTACGTTTTGGGGTTAGTAATTCTTACGTTTGGGGGTTAGATGTCTTAGGGTTAGGGTTAGTAATTCTTACACTTCGAGGTTAGATTTCTTAAGTTTTGGGGTTAGTAATTCTTACGTTTGGGGGTTAGTAATTTTTACGTTTAGGAGTTAGATTTCATACCTTTTAGGGTTTTTAATTCTTACGTTTGGGGTTAGTAATTCTTACGTTTAGGAGTTAATAATTCTTACGTTTGGGGGTTAGATTTCTTACGCTTTAGGGTTAGTAATTCTTACGTTTAGGGGTTAGTAATTCTTACGTTCGGTGGTTAGATTTCTTACGTTTTGGGGTTAGTAATTCTTACGTTTAGGAGTTAGTAATTCTTACGTTTTGGGGGTTAGATTTCTTACGTTTTGGGGTTAGTAATTCTTACGTTTGAGGGTTAGTAATTCTTACGTTTAAGGATTAGATTTCTTACGTTTAGGGGTTAGTAATTCTTACGTTTGCAGGTTAGATTTCTTACGATTTGGAGTTAGTAATTCTTACGTTTGGGGGTTAGTAATTCTTACACTTCGAGGTTAGATTTCTTAAGTTTTGGGGTTAGTAATTCTTACGTTTGGGGGTTAGTAATTTTTACGTTTAGGAGTTAGATTTCTTACCTTTTGGGGTTTGTAATTCTTACGTTTGGGGTTTAGATTTCTTACGTTTTGGGGTTAGTAATTCTTACGTTTGGGGGTTAGATGTCTTACGTTTTGGGGTTAGTAATTCTTACACATCGAGGTTAGATTTCTTAAGTTTTGGGGTTAGTTATTCTTACGTTTGGGGGATAATAATTTTTACCTTTAGGAGTTAGATTTCTTACCTTTTGGGGTTTGTAATTCTTACGTTTGGGGTTTAGATTTCTTACGTTTTGGGGTTAGTAATTCTTACGTTTTGGGGTTAAATTTCTTACGTTTGGGGATTAGTAATTCATACGTTTGGGGGTTAGACTTCTTACGTTTTAGGGTTAGCAATTCTTACGTTTAGGGGTTAGTAATTCTTACGTTCGGTGGTTAGATTTGTTACGTTTTGGGGTTAGTAATTCTTACCTTTGAGGGTTAGTAATTCTTTCGTTTAAGGATTAGATTTCTTACGTTTAGGGGTTAGTAATTCTTACGTTTGGGGGTTAGATTTCTTACGGTTTGGGGTTAGTAATTATTACGTTTGGAGGTTAGTAATTCTTACGTTTGGGGGTTAGTTTTCTTACGTTTTGGGGTTAGTAATTCTTGGGTTTGGGGGTTAGATTTCTTGCGTATTTGGGATTAGTAAATCTTACGTTTGGGGGTTAGATTTCTTACGTTTTCGGTTAGTAATTCTTACGTTTGGGGGTTAGTAATTTTTACGTTTGGGGGTTAGATTTCTTACGTTTTGGGGTTAGTAATTCTTACGTTTGGGGGTTAGTAAATTCTTAGGTTTGGGGGTTAGATTTCTTAGGTTTTGGGGTTAGTAATTTTTACGTTTGGCGGTTAGATTTCTTACGTTTTGGGGTTACTAATTCTTAACGTTTGGGTGTTAGTATTTCTTACGTTTAGGGGTTAGATTTCTTATCTTTTGGGCTTCTATTAATTCTTACGTTTGAGGGTTAGTTTTCTTACGTTTGGGGGTTAGATTTTTTACGTGTAGGGGTGAGTAATTTTTGCCTTTGTGGACTAGTAATTTTTAGGTTTGGGTATTAGATTTCTTACGTTTTGGGGTTAGTAATTTTTACGTTTGGGGGATATTTATTTTTTATATTTGGGGGCTAGTAATTTCTACGTTTGGAAGTTAGATTTGTTAGTTTTGAGGGTTAGTATTTCTTAACTTTAAGGGTTAGTAATTCTTACATTCGAGGGTTACTTTTTTTACTTTTGGGGTTAGTAATTCTTACGTTTTGGGGTTAATAATTCTTACGTTTGGGGGTTAGATTTCTTACGTTTTGGGGTTAGTATATCTTACGTTTGGGGGTTAGATTTCTTACGTTTAAGGGTTAGTAATTATTACGTTTGGGGGTAAGATTTCTTACGTTTTTGGGTTAGTAATTCTTACGTTTGTGGGTTAGTTTTATTACGTTTGGGGACTAGTAATTCTTACGTTTGGGGGTTAAAAAATTCCCACGTTTTGGGGTTGGTAATTGCTACGTTTCGGGAATAGTTTTCTCACATTTGGGGGTTAGTAATTCTTACGTTTGGGGAATAGTTTTCTTATGTTTAAAAGTTAGATTTCGTACTTTTGAGGGTTAGTAATTCTTAGGTTTGGGAGTTAAATTTCTTACTTTTGGAAGTTAGTAATTCTTACACTTCGAGGTTAGATTTCTTAAGTTTTGGGGTTAGTAATTCTTACGTTTGGGGGTTAGTAATTTTTACGTTTAGGAGTTAGATTTCTTACCTTTTGGGGTTTGTAATTCTTACGTTTGGGGTTTAGATTTCTTACGTTTTGGGGTTAGTAATTCTTACGTTTGGGGGTTAGATGTCTTACGTTTTGGGGTTAGTAATTCTTACACATCGAGGTTAGATTTCTTAAGTTTTGGGGTTAGTTATTCTTACGTTTGGGGGATAATAATTTTTACCTTTAGGAGTTAGATTTCTTACCTTTTGGGGTTTGTAATTCTTACGTTTGGGGTTTAGATTTCTTACGTTTTGGGGTTAGTAATTCTTACGTTTTGGGGTTAAATTTCTTACGTTTGGGGATTAGTAATTCTTACGTTTGGGGGTTAGACTTCTTACGTTTTAGGGTTAGCAATTCTTACGTTTAGGGGTTAGTAATTCTTACGTTCGGTGGTTAGATTTGTTACGTTTTGGGGTTAGTAATTCTTACCTTTGAGGGTTAGTAATTCTTTCGTTTAAGGATTAGATTTCTTACGTTTAGGGGTTAGTAATTCTTACGTTTGGGGGTTAGATTTCTTACGGTTTGGGGTTAGTAATTATTACGTTTGGAGGTTAGTAATTCTTACGTTTGGGGGTTAGTTTTCTTACGTTTTGGGGTTAGTAATTCTTGGGTTTGGGGGTTAGATTTCTTGCGTATTTGGGATTAGTAAATCTTACGTTTGGGGGTTAGATTTCTTACGTTTTCGGTTAGTAATTCTTACGTTTGGGGGTTAGTAATTTTTACGTTTGGGGGTTAGATTTCTTACGTTTTGGGGTTAGTAATTCTTACGTTTGGGGGTTAGTAAATTCTTAGGTTTGGGGGTTAGATTTCTTAGGTTTTGGGGTTAGTAATTTTTACGTTTGGCGGTTAGATTTCTTACGTTTTGGGGTTACTAATTCTTAACGTTTGGGTGTTAGTATTTCTTACGTTTAGGGGTTAGATTTCTTATCTTTTGGGCTTCTATTAATTCTTACGTTTGAGGGTTAGTTTTCTTACGTTTGGGGGTTAGATTTTTTACGTGTAGGGGTGAGTAATTTTTGCCTTTGTGGACTAGTAATTTTTAGGTTTGGGTATTAGATTTCTTACGTTTTGGGGTTAGTAATTTTTACGTTTGGGGGATATTTATTTTTTATATTTGGGGGCTAGTAATTTCTACGTTTGGAAGTTAGATTTGTTAGTTTTGAGGGTTAGTATTTCTTAACTTTAAGGGTTAGTAATTCTTACATTCGAGGGTTACTTTTTTTACTTTTGGGGTTAGTAATTCTTACGTTTTGGGGTTAATAATTCTTACGTTTGGGGGTTAGATTTCTTACGTTTTGGGGTTAGTATATCTTACGTTTGGGGGTTAGATTTCTTACGTTTAAGGGTTAGTAATTATTACGTTTGGGGGTAAGATTTCTTACGTTTTTGGGTTAGTAATTCTTACGTTTGTGGGTTAGTTTTATTACGTTTGGGGACTAGTAATTCTTACGTTTGGGGGTTAAAAAATTCCCACGTTTTGGGGTTGGTAATTGCTACGTTTCGGGAATAGTTTTCTCACATTTGGGGGTTAGTAATTCTTACGTTTGGGGAATAGTTTTCTTATGTTTAAAAGTTAGATTTCGTACTTTTGAGGGTTAGTAATTCTTAGGTTTGGGAGTTAAATTTCTTACTTTTGGAAGTTAGTAATTCTTACGTTCATGGGTTCGTAATTCTTCCATTTGGAGTCTATTTTTCTGATATTTTGGGGTTAGATTTCTTATATTTGGGGGTTAGATTTCCTATCTTTGTCGGGTAGTAATTTTAACTTTTGCGGGCTAGTAATTTTTACGTTTGGGGGTTAGATTTGTTACGTTTGGGGGTTAGTAATTCTAACGTTTGGGGGTTAGATTTGTTATCTTTGGGGGCTAGTAATTTTTACGTTTGGGGGTTAGATTTCTTACGTTTGGTGGTCAGTAATTCTTACGTTTTGGGGTTAGATTTCTTACGTTTTGGGGTTAGTAATTGTTACGTTTAGGGGTTAGATTTCTTACGTTTTGGGGTTAGTAATTCTTACGTTTGGGGGATAGATTTTTTACGTTTTCGGGTTAGTAATTCTTACGTTTGGAAGTTAGTTATTCTTCTCTTTGGGGGTTAGATTTCTTACGTTTTGGGGATCGTAATTATTACGTTTGGGGGTTAGTAATTCTTACGTTTGGGGGTTAGTAATTCTTACGTTTGCGGGTTAGATTTCGTACGTTTTGGGGCTAGTAATTCTTACGTTTGGGGGTTAGTAATTCTTATGTTTGGGGGTGAGATTTCTTACGTTTTAGGGTTAGTAATTCTTACGTTTGGGGGTTATATTTCTTACGTTTTGGGGTTAGAAATTCTTACGTTTTGGGGGTTAGTAAATGTTACGTTTGGGGGTAAGATTTCTTACGTTTTGGGGTTAGTAATTCTTACGTTTGCGGGTTAGATTTCTTACCTTTTGGGGTTAGTAATTCTTACGTTTGGGGGTTAAATTTCTTACGTTTTGGTGTTAATAATTCCTACGTTTGGGGGTTAGTAAATTCTTACGTTTGGAGGTTAGATTTCTTACGTTTTATAGTTAGTAATTCTTACGTTTGGGGGTTAAATTTCTCACGTTTTGGGGTTAGTAATTCTTAAGTTTGGGGGTTAGTAATTCTTACGTTTGGAGGTTAGATTTCTTACGTTTTGGGGTTAGTAATTCATACGTTTGGGGGTTATTAATTCTTACGTTTGGGGGTTATACTTCTTACGTTTTGGGGTTAGTAATTCTTACGTTTGGGGGTAAGATTTCTTACCTTTTTGGGTTAGTAATTCTTACGTTTGGGGGTTAGTTTTATTACGTTTGGGGACTAGTAATTCTTACGTTTAGGGGTTAGATTTCTTGCGTTTCGTGGTTAGTAAGTTTTTACTTTTAAGGGTTAGTAATTTTTACAATTGGGGATTTGATTTCTCATGTTTGGGGGTTAGTAATTCTTGCGTTTGGAGGTTACTAGTTCTTAAGTTTAAGGGTTAGATTTCTTACGTTTGAAGGTTAGTAATTCTTACGTCTTTTGTGTTAGTTTTTTTACGTTTGGGGGTTAAAAAATTCCTACGTTTTGGGGTTGGTAATTGCTACGTATCGGGAATAGTTTTCTCACATTTGGGGGTTAGTAATTCTTACGTTTGGGGAATTTTTTTCTTATGTTTGGGGGTTAAATTTCGTACTTTTGAGGGTTAGTAATTCTTAGTTTTTAGAGTTAGATTTCTTACTTTTGGGGGTTAGTAATTCTTACGTTCGGGGGTTCGTAATTCTTCCATTTGGAGTCTATTTTTCTGATATTTTGGGGTTAGATTTCTTATATTTGGGGGTTAGATTTCTTATCTTTGTCGGGTAGTAATTTTAACTTTTGCGGGCTAGTAATTTTTACGTTTGGGGGTTAGATTTGATACGTTTGGGGGTTAGTAATTCTAACGTTTGGGGGTTAGATTTGTTACGTTTTTGGGTTAGTTATTCTTTCGTTTGGTGGTTAAGTTTGTTACGTTTTGGGGTAAGTAATTCTTACGTTTAGGGGTTAGATTTCTTACGTTTTGGGGTTAGTAATTGTGTCGTTTAGGGGTTATTAATTTTTACGTTTCGGGGTTAGATTTCTTACGTTTTGGGGTTAGTAATTCGTACGTTTAGGAGTTAGATTTCTTACGTTTTGGGGTTAGTAATTCATACGTTCGGGATTAGATTTCATACGTTTTGGAGTTAGTAATTCTTACGTTTAGGGGTTAGTAATTCTGTCGTTTAGGGGTTAGTAATTCTTACGTTTACGGGTTAGTAATTCTTACGTTTGGGGGTTAGATTTCTTACGTTTTGGGGTTAGTAATTCTTACGTTTGGGGGTTAGTAATTCTTACATTTAAGGTTAGATTTCTTACGTTTTGGGGTTAATAATTCTTATGTTTGGGGGTTACATTTCTTACGTTTTGGGGTTAGTAATTCTTACGTTCGGGATTAGATTTCGTACGTTTTGGAGTTAGTAATTCTTACGTTTGGGGGTTATTAATTTTTACGTTTGGGGGTTAGATTTCTTACGTTTTGGGGTTAGTAATTCTTACATTTAGGGGTTAGTAATTCTTACGTTTAGGAGTTAGATTTCTTACGTTTTGGGGTTAGTAATTCTTACGTTCGGGATTAGATTTCTTACGTTTTGGAGTTAGTAATTCTTAAGTTTGGGGGTTATTAATTTTTACGTTTTGGGGGTTAGATTTCTTACGTTTTGGGGTTAGTAATTCTTACGTTTAGGAGTTAAATTTCTTACGTTTTGGGGTTAGTAATTGTTACGTTTGGGGGTTAGTAATTCTTACATTTAAGGTTAGATTTCTTACGTTTTGGGCTTAGTAAGTTTTACGTTTGGGGGTTACATTTCTTACGTTTTGGGGTTAGTAATTCTTACATTTAGGGGTTAGTAATTCTTACGTTTAGGAGTTAGATTTCGTACGTTTTGGGGTTAGTAATTCTTACGTTCGGGATTAGATTTCTTACGTTTTGGAGTTTGTAATTCTTACGTTTGGGGGTTATTAATTTTTACGTTTGGGGGTTAGATTTCTTACGTTTTGGGGTTAGTAATTCTTACGTTTAGGGGTTAGTAATTCTTACGTTTAAGAGTTAGATTTCTTACGTTTTGGGGTTAGTAATTCATACGTTCGGCATTAGATTTCTTACGTTTTGGAGTTTGTAATTCTTACGTTTGGGGGTTATTAATTTTTACGTTTGGGGGTTAGATTTCTTACGTTTTGGAGTTAGTAATTCTTACGTTTAGGGGTTAGTAATTCTTACGTCTAAGGACTAGATGTCTTACGTTTTGGGGATAGTAATTCTTACGTTTGGGGGTTATTAATTCTAACGTTTGGGGGTTAGACTTCTTACGTTTTGGGGTTAATAATTCTTACCTTTGGGGGTTAGATTTCTTACGTTTTGGTGTTAGTAATTCTTACGTTTGGGGGTTAGTAATTCTGACGTTTGGGGGTTAGTAAATTCTTACGTTTGGGGGTTAGATATCTTACGTTTTGGGGTTATTAATTCTTACGTTTGGGGGTTAGTAATTCTTACGTTTGGGGTTTAGATTTCTTACGTTTTGGGGTTAGTAAATCTTACGTTTGGGGGTTAGTAATTCTTACGTTTGGAGGTTAGATTTCTTACGTTTTGGGGTTAGTAATTCTTACGTTTGGGGGTTAGATTTCTTACGTTTTGGTGTTAGTAATTCTTACGTTTGGGGGTTAGTAATTCTGACGTTTGGGGTTAGTAAATTCTTACGTTTGGGGGTTAGATTTCTTACGTTTTGGGGTTAGTAATTCTTACGTTTAAGGGTTAATAATTCTTACGTTTGGGGGTTAAATTTCTTACGTTTTGGGGTTAGTAATTCTTACGTTTGGGGGTTAGTAAATTCTTAAGTTTGGAGGTTAGATTTCTTACATTTTGGGGTTAGTAATTCTTACGTTTGGGGGTTAGTAAATCTTACGTTTGGGGGTTAAATTTCTTACATTTTGGGGTTAGTAATTCTTACGTTTGGGGGTTAGTAAATTCTTACGTTTGGGGGTTAGATTTCTTACGTTTTGGGGTTAGTAATTCTTACGTACGTTTGAGGGTTAGTAATTCTTACGTTTGGGGGTTAGATTTCTTACGTTTTGGGGTTAGTAATTCTTTCGTTTGGGGGTTAGATTTCTTATTTTTTGGGGTTAGTAATTCTTACGTTTGGGTGTTAGTAATTCTTATGTTTGGGGGTTAGTAATTCTTACGTTTTGGGGTTAGATTTCTTACGTTTTGGGGTTAGTAATTCTCACGTTTGGGGGTTAGTAATTCTTACCTTTAGGGGTTAGATTTCTTACGTTTTAGGGTTAGTAATTCTTACGTTTGAAGGTTAGATTTCTTAGTTTCCGGGGTTAGTAATTCTTACGTTTGGGGGTTATTAATTCTTACGTTTAGGGGTTAGATTTCTTACGTTTTGGGGTTAGTAATTCTTTCGTTTACGGGTTAATATTTCTTACGTTTCGGGGTTAGAGTTCCTACGTTTTGGGGTTAGTAATTCTTACGTTTGCGGGTTAGTATTTGTTACGTTTGGGGGTTAGATTTCTCACGTTTTGGGGTTAGTAATTCTTACGTTTCGGGGTTAGTAAATCTTACGTTTAAGGGTTAGATTTCTTACGTTTTCGGGTTAGTAATTCTTACGTTTGGGGGTTACATTTCTTACGTTTTGTGGTTAGTAATTCTTATGTTCGGGGGTTAGATTTTTTACGTTTTGGAGTTAGTAATTCTTACGTTTGGGGTTAGTAATTTTTACGTTTAGGGGTTAGATTTCTTACGTTTTGGGGTTAGTAATTCTTAAGTTTGGGGGTTAGTAATTCTTACGTTTGGAGGTTAGATTTCTTACGTTTTGGGGGTAGTAATTCATACGTTTGGGGGTTAGTAATTCTTACGTTTAGGAGTTAGATTTCTTACGTTTTCGGGTTAGTAATTCATACGTTTAACGGTTAGTAATTCTTACGTTTAAGGATTAGATTTCTTACGTTTTGGGGATAGTAATTCTTACGTTTGGGGGCTATTAATTCTTACGTTCGGGGGTTAGACTTCTTAGGTTTTGGGGTTAGTAATTCTTACCTTTAGGGGTTAGATTTCTTACGTTTGGGGGTTAGTAATTCTTACGTTTTCGGGGTTCGTAATTCTTACGTTTGGGGGTTAGTAATTCTTACCTTTACGGGTTATATTTCTTACGTTTTGGGGTTAGTAATTCTTTCGTTTGGGCGTTAGGAATTCTTACGTTTGGGGGTTTTATTTCTTACGTTTTGGGGTTAGTAATTCTTACGTTTGGGGGTTAGATTTCTTACGTTTTGGGATTAGTAATGTTTACGTTTGGGGGTTAGTAATTCATACCTTTACGGGTTATATTTCTTACGTTTTGGGGTTAGTAATTCTTTCGTTTGGGGGTTAGGAATTCTTACGTTTGGGGGTTTTATTTCTTACGTTTTGGGGTTAGTAATTCTTACGTTTGCGGGTTAGTAATTCTTACGTTTGGGGGTTTGATTTCTTACGTTTTGGGGTTAGTAATTCTTACGTTTGGGCGTTAGATATCTTACGTTTTGGGGTTAGTAATTCTTTCGTTTGGGGGTTAGTAATTTTTACGTTTGGTGGTTATATTTCTTCCCTTTTGGGGTTAGTAATTCTTACGTTTGGGCGTTAGATTTCTTACGTTTTGGGGTTAGTAATTCTTACGTTTGGGGGTTAGTAATTCTTACGTTTGGGGGTTAGATTTCTTACGTTTTGGGATAAGTAATTCGTACGTTTGGGGGTTAGTAATTCTTACGTTTTGGGGTTAGTAATTCTTACCTTTGGGGATTAGATTTCTTAGGTTTTGGGGTTAGTAATTCTTACCTTTGGGGGTTAGTAATTCTTACGTTTGGGGGTTACATTTTTTACGTTTTGGGGTTAGTAATTTTTACGTTTGACGGTTAGTAATTCTTACGTTTGGAGGTTAGATTTCTTACGTTTTGGGGTTAGTAATTCTTACGTTTGGGGGTTAGTAATTCTTACGTTTTTGGGTTAGTAATTCTTACGTTTGGGGGTTAGATTTCTTAAGTTTTGGGATTAGTAATTTTTACGTTTGGGGGTTAGTAATTCTTACGTTTGGGGATTAGATTTCTTACGTTTTGGGATTAGTAATTCTTACAATTGGGGGTTAGTAATTCTTACGTTTGGGGATTAGACGTTTTCGGGTTAGTAATTCTTACGTTTGGGGATTAGATTTCTTACGTTTTCGGGTTAGTAATTCTTACGTTTGGGGGTTAATAATCCTTACGCTTGGGGATTAGACGTTTTAGGGTTAGTATTTCTTACGTTTGGGGGTTAGTAATTCTTACGTTTGGGGGTTAGATTTCTTACGTTTTGGGTTTAGTAATTCTTTCGTTTGGGGGTTAGTAATTCTTACGTTTGGTGGTTAGATTTCTTCCCTTTTGGGGTTAGTAATTCTTACGTTTGGGCGTTATATTTCTTACGTTGTGGGGTTAGTAATTCTTACGTTTGGGGGTTAGTAATTCTTACCTTTGGGGGTTAGATTTCTTACGTTTTGGGATAAGTAATTCTTAAGTTTGGGGGTTAGTAATTCTTACGTTTTGGGGTTAGTAATTTTTACCTTTGGGAATTAGATTTCTTAGGTTTTGGGGTTAGTAATTCTTACCTTTGGGGGTTAGTAATTCTTACGTTTGGGGGTTAGATTTCTTACGTTTTGGGGTTAGTAATTGTTACGTTTGGCGATTAGTAATTCTTACGTTTGGGGGTTAAATTTCTTTCATTTTGGGGTTAGTAATTCTTACGTTTGGGGGTTAGTAATTCTTACGTTTGGGGGTTATATTTCTTACGTTTTGAAGTTAGTAATTCTTACGTGGGGGGGTTAGTAATTCTTACGTTTGGGGGTTAGATTTCTTGCGTTTTGGGGCTAGTAATTCTTACGTTTGGGGGTTAGATTTCTTACGTTTTGGGGTTAGTATTTCTTACGTATGGGCGTTAGCAATTCTTACGTTTGGGAGTTAGATTTCTTTCGTTTTGGGGTTAGTAATTCTATCATTTTAGGGGTTAGATTTCTTACGTTTGGGGGTTAGTAATTCTTACGTTTGGGGGTTAATAATTCTTATGTTTGGGGGTTAGATTTCTTACGTTTTGTGGTTAGTATTCTTACCTTTTCTAGTTTAGTAATTCTTACTTTACGGGGTTAGTAATTCTTACGTTTAGGGGTTAGATTTGTTATGTTTTGGGGTTAGTAATTCTTACGTTTAAGGGTTAGTAATTTTTACTTTTGGGGGTTAGATTTCTTACGTTTTGGGGTTAGTAATTTTTACGTTTGGGGGTTAGTAATTCTTACGTTTGGGGTTAGATATCTTAGGTTTTGGGGTTAGTAATTCTTACGTTTGGGGGTAAGATTTCTTACGCTTTGGGGTTAGTAATTCTTACGTTTGGGGGTTAGATTTCTTACGTTTGGGGGTTAGTAAATCTTACGTTTGGCGGGTAGTAATTTTTACGTTTGGGGGTTAGATTTCTTACGTTTTAGCGTTAGTAATTGTTACGTTTGGGGGTTAGATTTGTTACGTTTTGGGGTTAGTAATTCTTACGTTTCGGGGTTAGTAATTCTTACGTTTAGGGGTTAGTAACTCTTACGTTTAGAGGCTAGATTTCTTACGTTTTGGGGTTAGTAATTCTTACGTTTTGGGGTTAGTAATTCTTACGTTTAAGGGTTATATTTTTTACGTTTTGGGGTAAGTAATTCTTACGTTTTCGGGTTACTAATTGTTACGTTTAGGGATTAGATTTCTTACGTTTTGGGGTTAGTACTTCTTACGTTTGGGGGTTAGATTTCTTACGTTTTGAGGAAAGTAATTCTTACGGTTGAGGTTTATTAATTCTTACGTTTGGGGGTTAGATTTCTTACGTTTTGGGGTTAGTAATTCTTACCTTTAGGGGTAAGATTTCTCACGTTTTGGGGTTAGTAATTCTTACCTTAGGGGGTTAGTAATTCTTACGTTTAAGGGTTTTATTGTTTACATTTTTGGGTTAGTAATTCTTACGTTTGGGGTTTATTAATTCTTACGTTTGGGGGTTAGATTTCTTACGTTTTGGGGTTAGTAAATTTTACCTTTAAGGGTAAGATTTCTTACGTTTTGGGGTTAGTAATTCTTATTTTTGGGGGTTAGTAATTCTTACGTTTGGGGATTAGATTTCTTACGTTTTGGGGTTAGTAATTCTTTCCTTTGGGGGTTAGTAATTCTTACGTGTGGGGGTTAGATTTTTTACGTTTTGGGGTTAGTAATTCTTACGTTCCATGGTTAGTAATTGTTACGTTTGGGGGTTAGATTTCTTACGTTTTGGGGTTAGTTATTGTTACGTTTGGGGGTTAGTAATTCTCACGTTTTGGGGTTAGATTTCTTAAGTTTTGAGGATAGTAATTCTTACGTTTGGGGTTTATTAATTCTTACGTTTGGGGGTTAGATATCTTACGTTTTGGGGTTAGTAATTCTTACCTTTAGGGGTAAGATTTCTTACGTTTTCGGGTTAATAATTCTTACGTTTGGGGGTTAGTAATTCTTACGTTTAAGGGTTTTATTGTTTACGTTTTTGGGTTAGTAATTCTTACGTTTGGGGTTTATTAATTCTTACGTTTGGGGGTTAGATTTCTTACGTTTTGGGGTTAGTAATTCTTACCTTTAGGGGTAAGATTTCTTACGTTTTGGGGTTAGTAATTCTTTTGTTTGGGGGTTAGTTATTCTTACGTTTGGGGAGTAGATTTCTTACGTTTTTGGGTTAGTAATTCTTACCTTTGGGGGTTAGATTTTTTACGTTTTTGGGTTAGTAATACTTACGTTTGGGGGTTAGTAATTCTTACGTACGGGGGTTAGATTTCTTACGTTTTGAGGTTAGTAATTCTTATTTTACGGGGTTAGTAATTCTTACGTTTTGGGGTTAGTAATTCTTACGTTTAAGGGTTAGTAATTCTTTCGTTTGGGGTTTAGATTACTTACGTTTAGGGTTTAGTAATTCTTACCTTTGGGGATTAGATTTCTTACGTTTTAGGGTTAGTAATTCTTACGTTTGGGGGTAAGATTTCTTAAGTTTTGGAGTTAGTAATTCTTACGATTGGGGGTTAGATTTCTTAGGTTTTGGGATTAGAAATTCTTACGTTTAGGGGTTAAATTTCTTACGTTTTGGTGTTAGTAATTCTTACGTTTGGGGGTTAGATTTTTTACGTTTGGGGATTAGTAATTCTTACGTTTGGGGGTTAGACTTCTTACGTTTGGGGGTTAGTAATTCTTACGTTTGAAGGTTAGATTTCTTACGTTTTGGGGTTAGTAATTCTTCCTTTTCGGGGTTAGTAATTTTTACGTTTGGGGGTTAGATTTCTTACGTTTTGGGGTTAGTAATTCTTACGTTTGGGGGTAAGATTTCTTACGCTTTGGGGTTAGTAATTCTTACGTTTGGGGGTTAGATTTCTTACGTTTGGGGGTTAGTAAATCTTACGTTTGGCGGGTAGTAATTTTTACGTTTGGGGGTTAGATTTCTTACGTTTTAGCGTTAGTAATTGTTACGTTTGGGGGTTAGATTTGTTACGTTTTGGGGTTAGTAATTCTTACGTTTCGGGGTTAGTAATTCTTACGTTTAGGGGTTAGTAACTCTTACGTTTAGAGGCTAGATTTCTTACGTTTTGGGGTTAGTAATTCTTACGTTTTGGGGTTAGTAATTCTTACGTTTAAGGGTTATATTTTTTACGTTTTGGGGTAAGTAATTCTTACGTTTTCGGGTTACTAATTGTTACGTTTAGGGATTAGATTTCTTACGTTTTGGGGTTAGTACTTCTTACGTTTGGGGGTTAGATTTCTTACGTTTTGAGGAAAGTAATTCTTACGGTTGAGGTTTATTAATTCTTACGTTTGGGGGTTAGATTTCTTACGTTTTGGGGTTAGTAATTCTTACCTTTAGGGGTAAGATTTCTCACGTTTTGGGGTTAGTAATTCTTACCTTAGGGGGTTAGTAATTCTTACGTTTAAGGGTTTTATTGTTTACATTTTTGGGTTAGTAATTCTTACGTTTGGGGTTTATTAATTCTTACGTTTGGGGGTTAGATTTCTTACGTTTTGGGGTTAGTAAATTTTACCTTTAAGGGTAAGATTTCTTACGTTTTGGGGTTAGTAATTCTTATTTTTGGGGGTTAGTAATTCTTACGTTTGGGGATTAGATTTCTTACGTTTTGGGGTTAGTAATTCTTTCCTTTGGGGGTTAGTAATTCTTACGTGTGGGGGTTAGATTTTTTACGTTTTGGGGTTAGTAATTCTTACGTTCCATGGTTAGTAATTGTTACGTTTGGGGGTTAGATTTCTTACGTTTTGGGGTTAGTTATTGTTACGTTTGGGGGTTAGTAATTCTCACGTTTTGGGGTTAGATTTCTTAAGTTTTGAGGATAGTAATTCTTACGTTTGGGGTTTATTAATTCTTACGTTTGGGGGTTAGATATCTTACGTTTTGGGGTTAGTAATTCTTACCTTTAGGGGTAAGATTTCTTACGTTTTCGGGTTAATAATTCTTACGTTTGGGGGTTAGTAATTCTTACGTTTAAGGGTTTTATTGTTTACGTTTTTGGGTTAGTAATTCTTACGTTTGGGGTTTATTAATTCTTACGTTTGGGGGTTAGATTTCTTACGTTTTGGGGTTAGTAATTCTTACCTTTAGGGGTAAGATTTCTTACCTTTTGGGGTTAGTAATTCTTTTGTTTGGGGGTTAGTTATTCTTACGTTTGGGGAGTAGATTTCTTACGTTTTTGGGTTAGTAATTCTTACCTTTGGGGGTTAGATTTCTTACGTTTTTGGGTTAGTAATACTTACGTTTGGGGGTTAGTAATTCTTACGTACGGGGGTTAGATTTCTTACGTTTTGAGGTTAGTAATTCTTATTTTACGGGGTTAGTAATTCTTACGTTTTGGGGTTAGTAATTCTTACGTTTAAGGGTTAGTAATTCTTTCGTTTGGGGTTTAGATTACTTACGTTTAGGGTTTAGTAATTCTTACCTTTGGGGATTAGATTTCTTACGTTTTAGGGTTAGTAATTCTTACGTTTGGGGGTAAGATTTCTTAAGTTTTGGAGTTAGTAATTCTTACGATTGGGGGTTAGATTTCTTAGGTTTTGGGATTAGAAATTCTTACGTTTAGGGGTTAAATTTCTTACGTTTTGGTGTTAGTAATTCTTACGTTTGGGGCTTAGATTTTTTACGTTTGGGGATTAGTAATTCTTACGTTTGGGGGTTAGACTTCTTACGTTTGGGGGTTAGTAATTCTTACGTTTGAAGGTTACATTTCTTACGTTTTGGGGTTAGTAATTCTTCCTTTTCGGGGTTAGTAATTTTTACGTTTGGGGGTTAGATTTCTTACGTTTTGGGGTTAGTAATTCTTACGTTTGGGGGTGAAATATCTTACGTTTTGGCGTTATTAATTCTTACGTTTGGGGGTTAGTAAATTCTTACGTGTGGAGGTTAGAATTCTTACTTTTAGGGGATAGTAATTCTTACGTTTGGGGTTAAGTAACTCATACGTTTGTGGGTTAGATTTCTTATGTTTTGGGGTTGATAATTCTTCCGTTTGGGAGTAAGTAATTGTTACGTTTGGGGGTAAGATTTCTTACGTTTTCGGGTAGTAATTCGTACGTTTGGGGGTTAGATTTCTTACGTTTTGGGGTTTGTAATTCTTACGTTTTGGGGTTAGTAATTCTTACATTTGGGGGTTAGATTTCTTACGTTTTAGGGTTAGTAATTCTTACGTTTGGGGGTTAGTAATTCTTACGTTTGGGGTTAGATTTCTTACGTTTTGGGGTTAGTAAATCTTATTTTTCGGTGTTAGTAAATTCTTACGTTTGGGGGTTAGAATTCTTACTTTTAGGGGTTAGTAATTCTTACGTTTGGGGGTTAGTAATTCATACGTTTGGGGGTTAGATTTCTTATGTTTTTGGGTTATTAATTCTTACGTTTGGGGGTTAGTAATTGTTACGTTTGGGGGTAAGATTTCTTACGTTTTGGGGTTAGTAATTCTTACGCTTCGGGGTTAGTAATTGTTACGTTTGGGGGTTAGATTTCTTACGTTTTGGGGTTAGTAATTCTTACGTTTGGGGGTTAGATTTCTTACGTTTTGGCGTTAGTAATTCTTACGTTTGGGGGTTAAATTTCTTACGTTTTGGGGTTAGTAATTCTTACGTTTGGGGGTTAGATTTCTTACGTTTTGGGGTTAGTAATTCTTACGTTTAAGGGTTAGTAATTCTTACGTTTGGGGTTTAGATTTCTTACGTTTTGGGGTTAGTAATTCTTACTTTTGGGGGTTAGTAATTCTTACGTTTGGGGGTTACATTTCTTTCGTTTTGGGGTTAGTAATTCTTACGTTTGGGGGTTAGTAATTCTTACGTTTGGGGGTATGATTTCTTACGTTTTGGGGTTAGTAATTCTTACGATTGGGGGTTAGGTTTCTTACGTTTTGGGATTAGTAATTCTTACGTTTGGGGGTTAAATTTCTTACAGTTTGGGGTTAGTAATTCTTACGTTTGGGGGTTAGTAGTTCTTACGTTTGGAGGTTAGATTTCTTACGTTTGGGAGTTAGTAATTCTTACGTTTGGGGGTTAGATTTCTTAAGTTTCGGGGTTAGTAATTCTTACGTTTGGGGGTTATTTTCTTACGTTTTGGCTTAGTAATTCTTACGTTTGGGGGTTAGTAATTCTTACGTTTGGCAGTTAGATTTCTTACGTTTTGGGGTTAGTAATTCTTATGTTTCGGGGATAGTAATTCTTACGTTTGGCAGTTAGATTTCTTACGTTTTGGGGTTAGTAATTCTTATGTTTCGGGGATAGGAATTCTTACGTTTGGGGTTTAGATTTCCTACGTTTTTGGGTTAGTATTTCTTCCGTTTGGGGGTTAGTAATTAATACGTTTGGGTGTAAGATTTCTTACGTTTTGGGTTAGTAATTCTTACGTCTCGGGGTTAGTAATTCTTACGTTTGGGGATTAGATATCTTACGATTTGGAGTTATTAATTCTTACGTTTGGGGGTTAGTAATTCTTACGTTTGGCAGTTAGATTTCTTACGTTTTGGGGTTAGTAATTCTTATGTTTCGGGGATAGTAATTCTTACGTTTGGGGTTTAGATTTCTTACGTTTTGGGGTTAGTATTTCTTCCGTTTGGGAATTAGTAATTAATAAGTTTGGGTGTAAGATTTCTTACGTTTTGGGGTTAGTAATTCTAACGTTTGGGGGTTAGAATTCTTACGTTTTGGGGTTTGTAATTCTTACGTTTGGGGGTTAGTAATTCTTACGTTTGGAGGTTAGATTTCTTACGTTTTGGGGGTAGTAAGTCTTACGTTTGGGGGTTAGTAAATTCTTACGTTTGGGGGTTAGATTTCTTATGTTTTGGGGTTAATAATTTTTACGTTTGGGGGTTAGTAATTGTTACGTTTGGGGGTAAGATTTCTTACCTTTTGGGGTTAGTAATTCTTACGATTGGGGGTTAGATTTCTTAGGTTTTAGGATTAGTAATTCTTACGTTTAGGGGTTAAATTTCTTACCTTTTGGGGTTAGTAATTCTTACGTTTGGGGTTTAGATTTTTTACGTTTGGGGGTTAGCAATTCTTACGTTTGGGGGTTAGACTTCTTACGTTTGGGGGTTAGTAATTCTTACGTTTGAAGGTTAGATTTTTGACGTTTTGGGGTTAGTAATTCTCACGTTTGGGGGTTAGTAATTTTTACGTTTGGGGGTTAGATTTCTTACGTTTTGGGGTTAGTAATTCTTACGTTTGGGGGTGAAATATCTTACGTTTTGGGGTTATTAATTCTTACGTTTGGAGGTTAGAATTCTTACTTTTAGGGGTTAGTAATTCTTACGTTTGGGGGTTAGTAATTCATACGTTTGTGGGTTAGATTTCTTATGTTTTGGGGTTGATAATTCTTCCGTTTGGGAGTAAGTAATTGTTACGTTTGGGGGTAAGATTTCTTACGTTTTCGGGTAGTAATTCTCACGTTTGGGGGTTAGATTTCTTACGTTTTGGGGTTTGTAATTCTTACGTTTGGGGGTTAGTAATTCTTACGTTTAGGGGTTAGATTTCTTACGTTTTAGGGTTAGTAATTCTTACGTTTGGGGTTAGATTTCTTACGTTTTGGGGTTAGTAAATCTTATTTTTCGGTGTTAGTAAATTCTTACGTTTGGGGGTTAGAATTCTTACGTTTGGTGGTTAGATTTCTTATGTTTTGGGGTTAGTAATTCTTACGTTTTGGGGGTTAGTATTTCTTACGTTTGTTGGTTAAACTTCTTACGTGTTGGAGTTTGTAAGTCTTACGTTTCGGGGTTAGATTTCTTGCGTTTTGGGGTTAGTAATACTTACGTTTGGGAGTTAGTAATTCTTACGTACGGGGGTTAGATTTCTTACGTTTTGAGGTTAGTAATTCTTATTATACGGGGTTAGTAATTCTTACGTTTAAGGGTTAGATTTCTTACATTTTGGGGTTAGTATATCTTACGTTTAAGGGTTAGTAATTCTTAAGTTTGGGGTTTAGATTTCTTACGTTTTGGGGTTAGTAATTCTTACGTTTGGGGGTTAGTAATTCTTACCTTTGGGGGTTACATTTCTTACGTTTTGGGGTTAGTAATTCTTACGATTGGGGTTAGATCTCTGATGTTTTGGGATTAGTAATTCTTACGTTTGGGGGTTAGATTTCTTACGTTTTGGTGTTAGTATTTCTTCCGTTTGGGGGTTAGTAATTAATACGTTTGGGTGTAAGATTTCTTACGTTTTGGGGTTAGTAATTCTAACGTTTGGGGGTTAGAATTCTTACGTTTTGGGGTTTGTAATTCTTACGTTTGGGGGTTAGTAATTCTTACGTTTGGAGGTTAGATTTCTTACGTTTTGGGGGTAGTAATTCTTACGTTTGGGGGTTAGTAAATTCTTACGTTTGGGGGTTAGAATTCTTACTTTTATTGGTAAGTAATTCCTATTTTACGGGGTTAGTAATTCATACGTTTGGGGGTTAGATTTCTTATGTTTTGGGGTTAATAATTCTTACGTTTGGGGGTTAGTAATTGTTACGTTTGGGGGTAAGATTTCTTACGTTTTGGGGTTAGTAATTCTTACGTTTGGTGGTTAGATTTCTTACGTTTTGGGGTTAGTAATTCTTACGTTTTGGGGGTTAGTAATTCTTACGTTTGTTGGTTAAACTTCTTACGTTTTGGAGTTTGTAACTCTTACGTTTGGGGGTTAGATTTCTTGCGTTTTGGGGTTAGTAATACTTACGTTTGGGAGTTAGTAATTCTTACGTACGGGGGTTAGATTTCTTACATTTTGAGGTTAGTAATTCTTATTATACGGGGTTAGTAATTCTTACGTTTAGGGGTTAGATTTCTTACGTTTGGGGGTTAGTAATTCTGACGTTTAAGGGTTAGTAATTCTTAAGTTTGGGGTTTAGATTTGTTACGTTTTGGGGTTAGTAATTCTTACGTTTGGGGGTTAGTAATTCTTACGTTTGGGGGTTACATTTCTTACGTTTTGGGGTTAGTAATTCTTACGATTGGGGGTTAGATCTCTGATGTTTTGGGATTAGTAATTCTTACGTTTGGGGGTTAAATTTCTTACGTTTTGGGGTTAGTAATTCTTACGTTTGGGGGTTAGTAATTCTTACGTTTGGGGGTTAGATTTCTTACGTTTGGGGGTTAGTAATTCTTACGTTTGGGGGTTAGTAATTCTTACGTTTGGGGGTTAGATTTCTTACGTTTTGGGGTTTGTAATTCTTACGTTTGGGGCTAAGTAATTCCTACGTTTTGGGGGTTAGGTTTCTTACGTTTTGGGGTAAGTAATTCTTATGTTTGGGGGTTAGATTTCTTACTTTTAGGGGTCAGTAATTCTTACGTCTGGGGGTTAATAATTCATACGTTTGGGGGTTAGGTTCCTTATGTTTTGGGGTTAGTAATTCTTCCGTTTGGGGGTTAGTAATTGTTACGTTTGGGGGTAAGATTTCTTACGTTTTGGGGTTAGTATTTCTTACGTTTGGGGGTTAGTAATTCTTACGTTTAGGGGTTAAATTTCTTACGTTTTGGGATTAGTAATTCTTACGTTTGGGAGTTAGTAAATTCTTACGTTTGGGGGTTAGAATTCTTTCTTTTAGCGGTTAGTAATTCTTACGTTTGGGGGTTAGTAATTCTTACGTTTGGGGGTTACATTTCTTACGTTTTGGGGTTAGTAATTCTTACGATTGGGGGTTAGATCTCTGATGTTTTGGGATTAGTAATTCTTACGTTTGGGGGTTAAATTTCTTACGTTTTGGGGTTAGTAATTATTGCGTTTGGGGGTTAGTAATTCTTACGTTTGGTGGTTAGATTTCTTACGTTTGGGGGTTAGTAATTCTTACGTTTGGGGGTTAGATTTCTTACGTTTTCGGGTTTGTAATTCTTACGTTTGGGGGTTAGATTTCTTACGTTTTGAGGTTAGTAATTCTTATGTTTGGGGGTTAGTAATTCTTACGTTTGGGGGTTAGATTTCTTACTTTTAGGGGTCAGTAATTCTTACGTCGGGGGGTTAGTAATTCATACGTTTGGGGGTTAGGTTCCTTATGTTTTGGCGTTAGTAATTCTTCCGTTTGGGGGTTAGTAATTGTTACGTTTGGGGGTAAGATTTCTTACGTTTTGGGGTTAGTATTTCTAACTTTTTTGGGTTAGTAATTCTTACGTTTAGGGGTTAAATTTCTTACGTTTTGGGGTTAGTAATTCTTACGTTTGGGAGTTAGTAAATTCTTACGTTTGGGGGTTAGAATTCTTTCTTTTAGGGGTTAGTAATTCTTACGTTTGGGGGTTAGTAATTCATACGTTTGGGGGTTAGATTCCTTATGTTTTGGGGTTAGTAATTCTTCCGTTTGGGGGTTAGTAATTGTTACGTTTGGGGGTAAGATTTCTTACGTTTTGGGGTTTGTAATTCTTACGTTTTGGGGTTTGTAATTCTTACGTTTGGGGGTTAGTAATTCTTACGTTTGGGCGTTAGATATCTTACGTTTTGGGGTTAGTAATTCTTACGTTTAGGGGTTAGTAACTCTTACGTTTAGGGGTTAAATTTCTTACGTTTTGGGGTTACTAATTCTTACGTTTGGGAGTTAGTAAATTCTTACGTTTGGGGGTTAGAATTCTTACTTTTAGGGGTTAGTAATTCTTACGTTTAGGGGTTAGTAGTTCATACGTTTGGGGGTTATATTTCTTATGTTCTGGGGTTATTACATCTTACGTTTGGGGGTTAGTAATTGTTACTTTTGGGGGTAAGATTTCCTACGTTTTGGAGTTAGTAATTCTTACGTTTGGGGGTTAGTAATTCTTACGTTTGGGGGTTAGATTTCTTACGTTTTGGGGTTAGTCATTCTTACGTTTTGGGGTTAGTAATTCTTTCATTTGTTGGTTAAATTTCTTACGTTTTGGAGTTAGTAATTCTTACGTTTGGGGGTTAGTAATTTTTACGTTTGGGGGTTAGATTTCTTACGTTTTTTGGTTTGTAATTCTTACGTTTGGGGGTTAGATTTCTTACGTTTTGGGATTAGAAATTCTTACGTTTGGGGGTTAGATTTCTTACGTTTTGAGGTTAGTAATTCTTATTTTACGGGGTTAGTAATTCTTACGTTTGGTGGTTAGATTTCGTACGTTTTGGGGTTAGTAATTCTTAAGTTTAAGGGGTAGTAATTCTTACGTTTGGGGTTTAGATTTCTTACGTTTTGAGGTTAGTAATTCTTACGTTTGGGGGTTACATTTCTTACTTTTTGGGGTTAGTAATTCTTACGTTTGGGGGTTAGTAATTCTTACGTTTAGGGGTAAGATTTCTTACGTTTTGGGGTTAGTAATTCTTACGTTTTGGGGGTTAGTAATTCTTACGTTTGGGGGTTAGTCATTCTTACGTTTGAAGGTAAGATTTGTTACGTTTGGGGGTTAATAATTATTACGTTTGGGTGTTAGATTACTTACGTTTCGGGGTTAGTAATTCTTACATTTGGGGTTAGCTTTCTTAGGTTTTGGGGTCAGTTATTGTTACGTTTGGGCGTTAGTAATTCTTACGTTTTGGGGGTTAGATTTCTTACGGTTTAGGGTTACTAATTCCTACGTTTGGGGGCTAGTAATTCTTAAGTTTGGGGGTTAAATTTCTTACGTTTTGGGGTTAGTAATTCTTACGTTTGGGGGTTAGTAATTCTTACGTTTGAGGGTTAGATTTCTTACGTTTTGGGGAGAGTAATTCTTACGTTTTGGGGGTTAGATTTCTTTCGTTTTGTGGTTAGTAATTCTTACGTTTGGGGGTTAGTCATTATTACGTTTGGGGGTTAGATTAATTACGTTTTGGGGATAGCAATTCTTACGTTTGGGGGTTTGCAATTCTTACGTTTGGGGGTTAGATTTGTTACGTTTTAGGGTCAGTAAGTCTTACGTTTTGGGGTTAGTAATTCTTACGTTTGGGAGTTAGTAATTCTTACGTTTTGGGGTTAGTAATTCTTACGTTTGGCCGTTAGATTTCTTACGTTTTGGGGTTAGTAATTCTTACGTTTGGGGGTTAGTAATTCTTTAGTTTAAGGATTAGATTTCTTACGTTTTGGGGTTACTAATTCTTACGTTTAGGGGCTAGTAATTCTTACGCTTGGAGGTTAAATTTCTTACGTTTTGGGGTTAGTAATTCTTACGTTTGGGGTTAGTAAATTCTTACGTTTCGGCGTTAGATTTCTTACTTTTTGGGGTTAGTAATTCTTACGTTTGAGGGTTACATTTCTTACGTTTTGGGGTTAATAATTCTTACGTTTGGGGGTTAGTAACTCTTACGTTTGGGGGTTAGATTTCTTACGTTTTGGGGTTAGTAATTCTTACGTTTGGGAGTTAGTAATTCTTACGTTTGGGGATTAGATTCCTTTCGTTTTGTGGTTAGTAATTCTTACGTTTGGGGGTTAGTAATTCTTACGTTTAAAGGGTTAGAAATTTTACGTCATAGGGTTAGAAATCCTTACGTTTGGGGGTTAGTAATTCTTACGTTTGGGGATTAGATTTCTTACGTTTTGGGGTTAGTAATTCTTACGTTTGGGGGTTCGATATCTGACGTTTTGGGGTTAGTAATTCTTACGTTTGGGGGTTAGTAATTCTTACGTTTGGGGTTAAGGTTTCTTAAGTTTTGGGGTTAGTAATTTTTACGTTTAAGGGTTAGTAATGCTTACGTTTGGGGGTTAGCTTTCTTACGTTTGGGGGTTAGTAATTCTTACGTTTAGGGGTTATAATTCTTACGTTTTGGGGTTAGGAATTCTTACGTTTGGGGGTTAGATTTCTGACGTTTTGGGGTTAGTAATATCTTACATTTAGGGGTTATATTTCTTAAGTTTTGGGGTTAGTAATTCTTACGTTTGGGGGTGAGATTTCTGACGTTTTGGGGTTACTAATTCTTACGTTTAGGGGTTAGTAATTCTTACGTTTAGGGGTAATATTTCTTACGTTTTGGGGTTGGTAATTCTTACGTGTTGGGGTTGGATTTCTTACGTTTTGGGGTTAGTAATTCTTACGTTTGGGGGTTAGTAAATTGTTACGTTTGGGGGTTACAATTCTTACTTTTTAGGGTTAGTAATTCTTACGTTTGGGGGTTAGTAATTGTTATGTTTGGGGGTAAGATTTCTTACGTTTTGGTGTTAGTAATTCTTACGTTTGGGGTTAGTAATTCTTACGTTTGGGGGTTAGTAATTCTTACGTTTCTTGGTTAAATTTCTTAGGTTTTGGAGTTAGTAATTCCCACGTTTGGGGGTTAGTAATTCTTACGTTTGGGGGTTAAATTTCTTACGTTTAAGGGTTAGTAATTCTTACGTTTAAGGGTTAGTAATTCTTAAGTTTGGGGTTAAGATTTCTTACGTTTTGGGGTTAGTAATTTTTACGTTTAAGGGTTAGTAATGCTTACGTTTGGGGGTTAGATTTCTTACGTTTGGGGGTTAGTAATTTTTACGATTGGGGGTAAGATTTCTTACGTTTTGGGGTTAGTAATTCTTCTGTTTGGGTGTTAGATTTCTTACGTTTTGGAGTTAGTACTTCTTATGTTTGGGGGTTAAATCTCTTACGTTTTTGGGTTAGTACTTCTCATGTTTGTAGGTTAAGTTTCTTACGTTTTGGAGTTAGTAATTCTTAAGTTTGGGGGTTAGTAATTCTTACGTTTGAGGATTAGATTGCTTACGTTTTGGGGTTAGTAATTCTTACGTTTAGGGGTTAGTAATTTTTACGTTTGGGCGTTAGATTTTTACGTTTTGGGGTTAGTAAATCTTACGTTTGGGGGTTAGTAATTTTTACGTTTGAGGGTTAGTAATTGTTACGTTTGGGGGTTAAATTTCTTACGTTTTGGGATTAGTAATTCTTACGTTTGGGGGTTAGTAAATTCTTACGTTTGGGGGTTAGAATTCTTACTTTTTAGGGTTAGTAATTCTTACGTTTGGGGGTTAGAAATTCATACGTTTGGGGGTTAGACTTCTTATGTTTTGGGATTAGTAATTCCTACGTTTGGGGGTTAGTAATTGTTACGTTTGGGGGTAAGATTTCTTACGTTCTTAGTGTTAGTAATTCTTACGTTTTGGGTTTAGTAATTCTTACGTTTGGGGGTTAGTAATTTTTACGTTTGTTGGTTAAATTTCTTACGTTTTGGAGTTAGTAATTTATACGTTTGGGGGTTAGTAATTTTTACGTTTGGCGGTTATATTTCTTACGTTTAATAGTTAGTAATTCTTACGTTTAAGGGTTATTAATTCTTACGTTTGGGGTCTAGATTTCTTACGTTTTGGGGTTAGTAATTCTTACGTTCGGTGTTTGTTATTCTTACGTTTGGGGGATAAATTTCTTACGTTTTGGGGTTAGTAATTCTTACCTTTGGGGGTTAGCAATTCTTACGTTTGGGTGTTAGATTTCTTTCGTTTGGGGGTTAGTAATTCTTACGTTTAGGGTTAGATTTCTTACGTTTTGGCCTTAGTAATTCTTACGTTTGGGGGTTAGTAATTCTTACCTTTCGAGGTTAGATTTCTCAAGTTTGGGGGTTAGTAATTCTTACGTTTGGGGATTAGATTTCTTACGTTTTTGGGTTAGTAATTCTTACGTTTAGGGGTTAGTAATTCTTACGTTTGGGGGTTAGATTTTCACGTTTTGGGGTTATTATTTCTTACGTTTGGGGGTTTGTAATTTTTACGTTTGAGGGTTAGTAATTCTGACGTTTGGGGGTTAAATTTCTTACGTTTCGGGGTTAGTAATTCTTACGTTTGGGGGTTAGTAATTCTTCTTTTTGGGTGTTAGATTTCTTACGTTTTGGGGTTAGTACTTCTTATGTTTGGGGGTTAAATTTCTTACGTTTTGGGGTTAGTAATTCTTACGTTTGGGGGTTAGTAATTCTTACGTTTGGGGGTTAGATTTCTTACGTTTTGGGGTAAGTATTTTTTACGTTTGGGGGTTTGTAATTTTTACGTTTGAGGGTTAGTAATTCTGACGTTTGGGGGTTAAATTTCTTACATTTCGGGGTTAGTAATTCTTACGTTTGGGGGTTAGTAATTCTTCTTTTTGGGTGTTAGATGTCTTACGTTTTGGGGTTAGTACTTCTTATGTTTGGGGGTTAAATTTCTTACGTTTTGGGGTTAGTAATTCTTACGTTTAGGGGTTAGTAATTCTTACGTTTGGGGGTTAGATTTTCACGTTTTGGGGTTATTATTTCTTACGTTTGGGGGTTTGTAATTTTTACGTTTGAGGGTTAGTAATTCTGACGTTTGGGGGTTAAATTTCTTACGTTTCGGGGTTAGTAATTCTTACGTTTGGGGGTTAGTAATTGTTATGTTTGGGGGTAAGATTTCTTACGTTTTGGTGTTAGTAATTCTTACGTTTGGGGTTAGTAATTCTTACGTTTGGGGGTTAGTAATTCTTACGTTTCTTGGTTAAATTTCTTAGGTTTTGGAGTTAGTAATTCCCACGTTTGGGGGTTAGTAATTCTTACGTTTGGGGGTTAAATTTCTTACGTTTAAGGGTTAGTAATTCTTACGTTTAAGGGTTAGTAATTCTTAAGTTTGGGGTTAAGATTTCTTACGTTTTGGGGTTAGTAATTTTTACGTTTAAGGGTTAGTAATGCTTACGTTTGGGGGTTAGATTTCTTACGTTTGGGGGTTAGTAATTTTTACGATTGGGGGTAAGATTTCTTACGTTTTGGGGTTAGTAATTCTTCTGTTTGGGTGTTAGATTTCTTACGTTTTGGAGTTAGTACTTCTTATGTTTGGGGGTTAAATCTCTTACGTTTTTGGGTTAGTACTTCTCATGTTTGTAGGTTAAGTTTCTTACGTTTTGGAGTTAGTAATTCTTAAGTTTGGGGGTTAGTAATTCTTACGTTTGAGGATTAGATTGCTTACGTTTTGGGGTTAGTAATTCTTACGTTTAGGGGTTAGTAATTTTTACGTTTGGGCGTTAGATTTTTACGTTTTGGGGTTAGTAAATCTTACGTTTGGGGGTTAGTAATTTTTACGTTTGAGGGTTAGTAATTGTTACGTTTGGGGGTTAAATTTCTTACGTTTTGGGATTAGTAATTCTTACGTTTGGGGGTTAGTAAATTCTTACGTTTGGGGGTTATTATTCTTACTTTTTAGGGTTAGTAATTCTTACGTTTGGGGGTTAGAAATTCATACGTTTGGGGGTTAGACTTCTTATGTTTTGGGATTAGTAATTCCTACGTTTGGGGGTTAGTAATTGTTACGTTTGGGGGTAAGATTTCTTACGTTCTTAGTGTTAGTAATTCTTACGTTTTGGGTTTAGTAATTCTTACGTTTGGGGGTTAGTAATTTTTACGTTTGTTGGTTAAATTTCTTACGTTTTGGAGTTAGTAATTTATACGTTTGGGGGTTAGTAATTTTTACGTTTGGCGGTTATATTTCTTACGTTTAATAGTTAGTAATTCTTACGTTTAAGGGTTATTAATTCTTACGTTTGGGGTCTAGATTTCTTACGTTTTGGGGTTAGTAATTCTTACGTTCGGTGTTTGTTATTCTTACGTTTGGGGGATAAATTTCTTACGTTTTGGGGTTAGTAATTCTTACCTTTGGGGGTTAGCAATTCTTACGTTTGGGTGTTAGATTTCTTTCGTTTGGGGGTTAGTAATTCTTACGTTTAGGGTTAGATTTCTTACGTTTTGGCCTTAGTAATTCTTACGTTTGGGGGTTAGTAATTCTTACCTTTCGAGGTTAGATTTCTCAAGTTTGGGGGTTAGTAATTCTTACGTTTGGGGATTAGATTTCTTACGTTTTTGGGTTAGTAATTCTTACGTTTAGGGGTTAGTAATTCTTACGTTTGGGGGTTAGATTTTCACGTTTTGGGGTTATTATTTCTTACGTTTGGGGGTTTGTAATTTTTACGTTTGAGGGTTAGTAATTCTGACGTTTGGGGGTTAAATTTCTTACGTTTCGGGGTTAGTAATTCTTACGTTTGGGGGTTAGTAATTCTTCTTTTTGGGTGTTAGATTTCTTACGTTTTGGGGTTAGTACTTCTTATGTTTGGGGGTTAAATTTCTTACGTTTTGGGGTTAGTAATTCTTACGTTTGGGGGTTAGTAATTCTTACGTTTGGGGGTTAGATTTCTTACGTTTTGGGGTAAGTATTTTTTACGTTTGGGGGTTTGTAATTTTTACGTTTGAGGGTTAGTAATTCTGACGTTTGGGGGTTAAATTTCTTACATTTCGGGGTTAGTAATTCTTACGTTTGGGGGTTAGTAATTCTTCTTTTTGGGTGTTAGATGTCTTACGTTTTGGGGTTAGTACTTCTTATGTTTGGGGGTTAAATTTCTTACGTTTTGGGGTTAGTAATTCTTACGTTTAGGGGTTAGTAATTCTTACGTTTGGGGGTTAGATTTTCACGTTTTGGGGTTATTATTTCTTACGTTTGGGGGTTTGTAATTTTTACGTTTGAGGGTTAGTAATTCTGACGTTTGGGGGTTAAATTTCTTACGTTTCGGGGTTAGTAATTCTTACGTTTGGGGGTTAGTAATTCTTCTTTTTGGGTGTTAGATTTCTTACGTTTTGGGGTTAGTACTTCTTATGTTTGGGGGTTAAATTTCTTAGGTTTTGGGGTTAGTAATTCTTACGTTTGGGGTTAGTAATTCTTACGTTTGGAGGTTAGATTTCTTACGATTTGGAGTTATTAATTGTTACGTTTGGGGGTTAGTACTTCTTACGTTTGGCGGTTAGATTTCTTACGTTTGTGGGTTAGATTTCTTACGTTTGGGGGTTAGTAATTCTTACGTTTGGGGGTTAGATTTCTTACGTTTGGGGGTTAGTAATTCTTACCTTTGAGGATTAGATTTCTTACGTTTTTGGGTTAGTAATTCTTACGTTTAGGGGTTAGTAATTCTTACGTTTGGAGGTTAGATAACTTACGTTTTGGGGTTAGTAATTCTTACGTTTGGGGTTAGTAATTCTTACGTTGGGGGGTTAGTAATTCTTACGTTTGGGGGTTAGATTTCTTACGTTTTGGGGTTAGTAATTCTTACGTTTTGGGGTTAGTAATTCTTACGTTTGTTGGTTAAATTTCTTACGTTTTGGAGTTAGTAATTCTTACGTTTAGGGGTTAGTAATTTTTACGTTTTGGGGGTTAGATTTTTTACGTTTTTGGGTAAGTAATTCTTACGTTTGAGGGTTAGATTTCTTATGTTTTGGGGTTAGCAATTGTTACGTTTGTGGGTTAGATTTCTTACGTTTAAGGGTTAGTAATTCTTACGTTTAAGGGTTAGTAATTCTTACGTTCGGTGTTTCTTATTTTTACGTTTGGGGGATAAATTTCTTACGTTTTGGGGTTAGTAATTCTTACGTTTAAGGGTTGAGGAATTCTTACGTTTTGGGGTTAGAATTCTTACTTTTTAGGGTTAGTAATTCTTACGTTTGGGGGTTAGTATTTCTTACGTTCGGGGGTTAGATTTCTTACTTTTTGGGGTTAGTAATTCTTACGTTTGGGGGTTAGATTTCTAACGTTTTGGGGTTAGCAATTCTAACGTTTGGGGGTTAGATTTCTTACGATTTTGAGTTATTAATTCTTACGTTTGGGCCTTAGTAATTCTTACGTTTGAGGATTAGATTTCTTACGTTTTTGGGTTAGTAATTCTTACGTTTGAGGGTTAGAAATTCTTACGTTTGTTGGTTAGATATCTTACGTTTTCGGGTTAGTAATTCTAACGTTTGGGGGTTAAATTTCTTACGTTTTGGGGTTAGTAATTCTTACGTTTGGGGGTTAGGGAATTCTTACGTTTTGGGGTTAGAATTCTTACTTTTTAGGGTTCGTAATTCTTACGTTGGGGGGTTAGTAATTCATACTTTTGGGGGTTAGATTTCTTACGCTTTGGGGTTAGTAATTCTTACGTTTGGGGGTTAGTAATTCTTACGTTTGGGGGTTAGATTTCTTACGTTTTGGGGTTAGTAATTCTTACGTTTTGGAGTTAGTAATTCTTACGTTTGGGGGTTAGTAATTTTTACGTTTGGGGGTTAGATTTTTTACGTTTTTGGGTTAGTAATTCTTACATTTGAGGGTTAGATTTCTTATGTTTTGGGGTTAGTAATTCTTACGTTTGGGGGTTAGATTTCTTACGTTTAAGGGTTAGTAATTCTTACGTTTAAGGGTTAGTAATTCTTACGTTTGGGGTCTAGATTTCTTACGTTTTGGGGTTAGTAATTCTTACGTTTTGGGGTTAGCAAATCTTACGTTTGGGGGTTAGATTTCTTTCGTTTGGGGGTTAGTAATTCTTACGTTTAGAGTTAGATTTCTTACGTTTTGGGGTTAGTAATTCTTACGTTTGGGGGTTAGTAATTCTTACGTTTGGGGGTTAGATTTCTTACCTTTTGGGGTTTGTAATTCTTACGTTTGGCGGTGAGATTTCTAACGTTTTGGGGTTAGTAATTCTTACGTTTGGGGGTTAGTAATTTTTACGTTTGGGGGTTGGATTTCTAACGTTTTGGGGTTAGCAATTCTAACGTTTGGGGGTTAGATTTCTTACGATTTGGAGTTATTAATTCTTACGTATGGGGGTTAGTAATTCTTACGTTTGGCGGTTAGTTTTCGTACGTTTTGGGGTTAGTAATTCTTACGTTTGGGGTTTAGTAAATTCTTACGTTTGGGGTTTAGAATTCTTACTTTTTAGGGTTAGTAATTCTTATGTTTGGGGGATAGAAATTCATACGTTTTGGGGTTAGATTTCTTATGTTTTGGGATTAGTAATTCTTACGTTTGGGGGTTAGTAATTGTTACGTTTGGGGGTAAGATTTCTTATGTTTTGGGATTAGTAATTCTGACGTTTGGGGTTAGTAATTCTTACGTTTGGGGGTTAGATTTCTTACGTTTTGAGGTTAGTAACTCTTACGGTTGGGGGTTAGTAATTTATACGTTTGTTGGTTAAATTTCTTACGTTTTGGAGTTAGTAATTCTTACGTTTGGGGGTTAGTTATTTTTACGTTTGGGGGTTAGATTTCTTACGTTTAAGGGTTAGTAATTCTTACGTTTAAGGGTTAGTAATTCTTACGTTTGGGGTTTAGATTTCTTACGTTTTTGGGTTAGTAATTCTTACGTTTGGTGTTTGTAATTCTTACTTTTGGGGGTTAGTAATTCTTACGTTCGGGGGTAAGATTTCTTACGTTTTGGGGTTAGTAATTCTTCTGTTTGGGTGTTAGATTTCTTACGTTTTGGGGTTAGTACTTCTTATGTTTGGGGGTTAAATTTCTTAAGTTTTGAGGTTAGTAATTCTTACGTTTGGGGGTTAGTAATTCTTACGTTTGGGGGTAAGATTTCCTACGTTTTGGGGTTAAAAATTCTCCTGTTTAGGTGTTAGATTTCTTACGTTTTGGTGTTAGTACTTCTTATGCTTGGGGGTTAAATTTCTTAAGTTTTGAGGTTAGTAATTCTTACGTTTGGGGGTTAGTAATTCTTACGTTTCGGGGTTAGGGAATTCTTACGTTTTGGGGTTAGAATTCTTACTTTTTGGGGTTAGTAATTCTTACGTTGGGGGGTTAGTAATTCATACGTTTGGGGGTTAGATTTCTTACGTTTTGGGGTTAGTAATTCTTACGTCTCAGGGTTAGTAATTCTTACGTTTGTTGGTTAAATTTCTTACGTTTTGGAGTTAGTAATTCTTACGTTTAGGGGTTAGTAATTTTTACGTTTTGGGGGTTAGATTTTTTACGTTTTTGGGTAAGTAATTCTTACGTTTGAGGGTTAGATTTCTTATGTTTTGGGGTTAGCAATTGTTACGTTTGTGGGTTAGATTTCTTACGTTTAAGGGTTAGTAATTCTTACGTTTAAGGGTTAGTAATTCTTACGTTCGGTGTTTCTTATTTTTACGTTTGGGGGATAAATTTCTTACGTTTTGGGGTTAGTAATTCTTACGTTTGGGGGTTGAGGAATTCTTACGTTTTGGGGTTAGAATTCTTACTTTTTAGGGTTAGTAATTCTTACGTTTGGGGGTTAGTATTTCTTACGTTCGGGGGTTAGATTTCTTACTTTTTGGGGTTAGTAATTCTTACGTTTGGGGGTTAGATTTCTAACGTTTTGGGGTTAGCAATTCTAACGTTTGGGGGTTAGATTTCTTACGATTTTGAGTTATTAATTCTTACGTTTGGGCCTTAGTAATTCTTACGTTTGAGGATTAGATTTCTTACGTTTTTGGGTTAGTAATTCTTACGTTTGAGGGTTAGAAATTCTTACGTTTGTTGGTTAGATATCTTACGTTTTCGGGTTAGTAATTCTAACGTTTGGGGGTTAAATTTCTTACGTTTTGGGGTTAGTAATTCTTACGTTTGGGGGTTAGGGAATTCTTACGTTTTGGGGTTAGAATTCTTACTTTTTAGGGTTCGTAATTCTTACGTTGGGGGGTTAGTAATTCATACTTTTGGGGGTTAGATTTCTTACGCTTTGGGGTTAGTAATTCTTACGTTTGGGGGTTAGTAATTCTTACGTTTGGGGGTTAGATTTCTTACGTTTTGGGGTTAGTAATTCTTACGTTTTGGAGTTAGTAATTCTTACGTTTGGGGGTTAGTAATTTTTACGTTTGGGGGTTAGATTTTTTACGTTTTTGGGTTAGTAATTCTTACATTTGAGGGTTAGATTTCTTATGTTTTGGGGTTAGTAATTCTTACGTTTGGGGGTTAGATTTCTTACGTTTAAGGGTTAGTAATTCTTACGTTTAAGGGTTAGTAATTCTTACGTTTGGGGTCTAGATTTCTTACGTTTTGGGGTTAGTAATTCTTACGTTTGGGGGTTAGGGAATTCTTACGTTTTGGGGTTAGAATTCTTACTTTTTAGGGTTCGTAATTCTTACGTTGGGGGGTTAGTAATTCATACTTTTGGGGGTTAGATTTCTTACGCTTTGGGGTTAGTAATTCTTACGTTTGGGGGTTAGTAATTCTTCCGTTTGGGGGTTAGATTTCTTACGTTTTGGGGTTAGTAATTCTTACGTTTTGGAGTTAGTAATTCTTACGTTTGGGGGTTAGTAATTTTTACGTTTGGGGGTTAGATTTTTTACGTTTTTGGGTTAGTAATTCTTACATTTGAGGGTTAGATTTCTTATGTTTTGGGGTTAGTAATTCTTACGTTTGGGGGTTAGATTTCTTACGTTTAAGGGTTAGTAATTCTTACGTTTAAGGGTTAGTAATTCTTACGTTTGGGGTCTAGATTTCTTACGTTTTGGGGTTAGTAATTCTTACGTTTTGGGGTTAGCAAATCTTACGTTTGGGGGTTAGATTTCTTTCGTTTGGGGGTTAGTAATTCTTACGTTTAGAGTTAGATTTCTTACGTTTTGGGGTTAGTAATTCTTACGTTTGGGGGTTAGTAATTCTTACGTTTGGGGGTTAGATTTCTTACCTTTTGGGGTTTGTAATTCTTACGTTTGGCGGTGAGATTTCTAACGTTTTGGGGTTAGTAATTCTTACGTTTGGGGGTTAGTAATTTTTACGTTTGGGGGTTGGATTTCTAACGTTTGGGGGTTAGATTTCTTACGATTTGGAGTTATTAATTCTTACGTATGGGGGTTAGTAATTCTTACGTTTGGCGGTTAGTTTTCGTACGTTTTGGGGTTAGTAATTCTTACGTTTGGGGTTTAGTAAATTCTTACGTTTGGGGTTTAGAATTCTTACTTTTTAGGGTTAGTAATTCTTATGTTTGGGGGATAGAAATTCATACGTTTTGGGGTTAGATTTCTTATGTTTTGGGATTAGTAATTCTTACGTTTGGGGGTTAGTAATTGTTAGGTTTGGGGGTAAGATTTCTTATGTTTTGGGATTAGTAATTCTGACGTTTGGGGTTAGTAATTCTTACGTTTGGGGGTTAGATTTCTTACGTTTTGAGGTTAGTAACTCTTACGGTTGGGGGTTAGTAATTTATACGTTTGTTGGTTAAATTTCTTACGTTTTGGAGTTAGTAATTCTTACGTTTGGGGGTTAGTTATTTTTACGTTTGGGGGTTAGATTTCTTACGTTTAAGGGTTAGTAATTCTTACGTTTAAGGGTTAGTAATTCTTACGTTTGGGGTTTAGATTTCTTACGTTTTTGGGTTAGTAATTCTTACGTTTGGTGTTTGTAATTCTTACTTTTGGGGGTTAGTAATTCTTACGTTCGGGGGTAAGATTTCTTACGTTTTGGGGTTAGTAATTCTTCTGTTTGGGTGTTAGATTTCTTACGTTTTGGGGTTAGTACTTCTTATGTTTGGGGGTTAAATTTCTTAAGTTTTGAGGTTAGTAATTCTTACGTTTGGGGGTTAGTAATTCTTACGTTTGGGGGTAAGATTTCCTACGTTTTGGGGTTAAAAATTCTTCTGTTTAGGTGTTAGATTTCTTACGTTTTGGTGTTAGTACTTCTTATGCTTGGGGGTTAAATTTCTTAAGTTTTGAGGTTAGTAATTCTTACGTTTGGGGGTTAGTAATTCTTACGTTTCGGGGTTAGGGAATTCTTACGTTTTGGGGTTAGAATTCTTACTTTTTGGGGTTAGTAATTCTTACGTTGGGGGGTTAGTAATTCATACGTTTGGGGGTTAGATTTCTTACGTTTTGGGGTTAGTAATTCTTACGTCTCAGGGTTAGTAATTCTTACGTTTGTTGGTTAAATTTCTTACGTTTTGGAGTTAGTAATTCTTACGTTTGGGGTTAGTAATTTTTACGTTTGCGGGTTAGATTTTTTACGTTTTTGGGTAAGTAATTCTTACGTTTGAGGGTTAGATTTCTTATGTTTTGGGGTTAGTAATTCTTACGTTTGGGGTTAGTAATTCTTACGTTGGGGGGTTAGTAATTCTTACGTTTGGGGGTTAGATTTCTTACGTTTTGGGGTTAGTAATTCTTACGTTTTGGGGTTAGTAATTCTTACGTTTGTTGGTTAAATTTCTTACGTTTTGGAGTTAGTAATTCTTACGTTTAGGGGTTAGTAATTTTTACGTTTTGGGGGTTAGATTTTTTACGTTTTTGGGTAAGTAATTCTTACGTTTGAGGGTTAGATTTCTTATGTTTTGGGGTTAGCAATTGTTACGTTTGTGGGTTAGATTTCTTACGTTTAAGGGTTAGTAATTCTTACGTTTAAGGGTTAGTAATTCTTACGTTCGGTGTTTCTTATTTTTACGTTTGGGGGATAAATTTCTTACGTTTTGGGGTTAGTAATTCTTACGTTTGGGGGTTGAGGAATTCTTACGTTTTGGGGTTAGAATTCTTACTTTTTAGGGTTAGTAATTCTTACGTTTGGGGGTTAGTATTTCTTACGTTTGGGGGTTAGATTTCTTACTTTTTGGGGTTTGTAATTCTTACGTTTGGGGGTTAGATTTCTAACGTTTTGGGGTTAGCAATTCTAACGTTTGGGGGTTAGATTTCTTACGATTTTGAGTTATTAATTCTTACGTTTGGGCCTTAGTAATTCTTACGTTTGAGGATTAGATTTCTTACGTTTTTGGGTTAGTAATTCTTACGTTTGAGGGTTAGAAATTCTTACGTTTGTTGGTTAGATATCTTACGTTTTCGGGTTAGTAATTCTAACGTTTGGGGGTTAAATTTCTTACGTTTTGGGGTTAGTAATTCTTACGTTTGGGGGTTAGGGAATTCTTACGTTTTGGGGTTAGAATTCTTACTTTTTAGGGTTCGTAATTCTTACGTTGGGGGGTTAGTAATTCATACTTTTGGGGGTTAGATTTCTTACGCTTTGGGGTTAGTAATTCTTACGTTTGGGGGTTAGTAATTCTTACGTTTGGGGGTTAGATTTCTTACGTTTTGGGGTTAGTAATTCTTACGTTTTGGAGTTAGTAATTCTTACGTTTGGGGGTTAGTAATTTTTACGTTTGGGGGTTAGATTTTTTACGTTTTTGGGTTAGTAATTCTTACATTTGAGGGTTAGATTTCTTATGTTTTGGGGTTAGTAATTCTTACGTTTGGGGGTTAGATTTCTTACGTTTAAGGGTTAGTAATTCTTACGTTTAAGGGTTAGTAATTCTTACGTTTGGGGTCTAGATTTCTTACGTTTTGGGGTTAGTAATTCTTACGTTTTGGGGTTAGCAAATCTTACGTTTGGGGGTTAGATTTCTTTCGTTTGGGGGTTAGTAATTCTTACGTTTAGAGTTAGATTTCTTACGTTTTGGGGTTAGTAATTCTTACGTTTGGGGGTTAGTAATTCTTACGTTTGGGGGTTAGATTTCTTACCTTTTGGGGTTTGTAATTCTTACGTTTGGCGGTGAGATTTCTAACGTTTTGGGGTTAGTAATTCTTACGTTTGGGGGTTAGTAATTTTTACGTTTGGGGGTTGGATTTCTAACGTTTTGGGGTTAGCAATTCTAACGTTTGGGGGTTAGATTTCTTACGATTTGGAGTTATTAATTCTTACGTATGGGGGTTAGTAATTCTTACGTTTGGCGGTTAGTTTTCGTACGTTTTGGGGTTAGTAATTCTTACGTTTGGGGTTTAGTAAATTCTTACGTTTGGGGTTTAGAATTCTTACTTTTTAGGGTTAGTAATTCTTATGTTTGGGGGATAGAAATTCATACGTTTTGGGGTTAGATTTCTTATGTTTTGGGATTAGTAATTCTTACGTTTGGGGGTTAGTAATTGTTACGTTTGGGGGTTAGATTTCTTACGTTTTGAGGTTAGTAACTCTTACGGTTGGGGGTTAGTAATTTATACGTTTGTTGGTTAAATTTCTTACGTTTTGGAGTTAGTAATTCTTACGTTTGGGGGTTAGTTATTTTTACGTTTGGGGGTTAGATTTCCTACGTTTAAGGGTTAGTAATTCTTACGTTTAAGGGTTAGTAATTCTTACGTTTGGGGTTTAGATTTCTTACGTTTTTGGGTTAGTAATTCTTACGTTTGGTGTTTGTAATTCTTACTTTTGGGGGTTAGTAATTCTTACGTTCGGGGGTAAGATTTCTTACGTTTTGGGGTTAGTAATTCTTCTGTTTGGGTGTTAGATTTCTTACGTTTTGGGGTTAGTACTTCTTATGTTTGGGGGTTAAATTTCTTAAGTTTTGAGGTTAGTAATTCTTACGTTTGGGGGTAAGATTTCCTACGTTTTGGGGTTAAAAATTCTTCTGTTTAGGTGTTAGATTTCTTACGTTTTGGTGTTAGTACTTCTTATGCTTGGGGGTTAAATTTCTTAAGTTTTGAGGTTAGTAATTCTTACGTTTAGGGGTTAGTAATTCTTACGTTTCGGGGTTAGGGAATTCTTACGTTTTGGGGTTAGAATTCTTACTTTTTGGGGTTAGTAATTCTTACGTTGGGGGGTTAGTAATTCATACGTTTGGGGGTTAGATTTCTTACGTTTTGGGGTTAGTAATTCTTACGTCTCAGGGTTAGTAATTCTTACGTTTGTTGGTTAAATTTCTTACGTTTTGGAGTTAGTAATTCTTACGTTTGGGGTTAGTAATTTTTACGTTTGCGGGTTAGATTTTTTACGTTTTTGGGTTAGTAATTCTTACGTTTGAGGGTTAGATTTCTTATGTTTTGGGGTTAGTAATTCTTACGTTTGGGGGTTAGATTTCTTACGTTTTGAAGTTAGTAATTCTTACTTTACGGAGTTTGTAATTCTTATGTTTGGGGGTTAGATTTCTTACGTTATGGGGTTAGTAATTCGTACGTTTAAGGGTTAATAATTCTTACGTTTGGGGTTTAGATTTCTTACGTTTTGGGGTTAGTAATTCTTACGTTTGGGGGTTAAATTTCTTACGTTTTGGGGTTAGTAATTCTTCCGTTTGGGGGTGAGATTTCTTATGTTTGGGGGTTAGTAATTCTTACGTTTACGGTAAGATTTCTTCGTTTTGGGCTTAGTAATTCTTACGTTTGGGGGTTAGTAATTCTTACGATGGGGATTAGATTTCTTACGTTTTGGGGTTAGTAAATCTTCCGTTTCGGGGTTAGCAATTCTTACGTTTGGGGGTTAGATTTTTTACGTTTTGGGGTTAGTAATTCTTACGTTTGGGAGTTAGTAAATTCTTACGTTTGGTGGTTAGGATTCTTACTCTTTTGGGTTAGTATTTCTTACGTTTGGGGGTTGGTAATTCATACGTTTGGGGGTTAGATTTCTTATGTTTTGGGATTAGTAATTCTTACGTTTAGGGGTTAGTAATTGTTACGTTTGGGGGTTAGTAATTCTTACGTTCGGGGGTTAAATTTCTTACGTTTTGGGGTTAGTAATTCTTACGTTTGGGAGTTAGTAAATTCTTACGTTTTTGGGTTAGAATTCTTACTTTTTGGGGTTAGTAATTCTTACGTTTGGGGGTTAGTAATTCATACGTTTGGGAGTTAGATTTCTTATATTTTGGGATTAGTAATTCTTACGTTTGTGGGTTAGTAATTGTTACGTTTGGGGGTTAGCTTTCTTACGTTTTTGGGTTAGTATTTCTTACGTTTGGGGGTTAGATTTCTTACGTTTTGGGGTTAGTAATTCTCACGTTTGTTGGTTAAATGTCTTACGTTTTGGAGTTAGTAATTCTTACGTTTTTAGGTTAGTAATTTTTACGTTTGGGGGTTAGATTTCTTACGTTTTTGGGTTAGTAATTCTTACGTTTGGGGGTTAGATTTCTTACGTTTTGGGGTTAGTAATTCTTACGTTTGGGGGTTAGATTTCTTACGTTTTGAGGTTAGTAATTCTTTTTTTTGCGGGGTTAGTAATTTTTACGTTTCGGGTTGAGATTTCTCACGTTTTGGGGTTAGTAATTCTTACGTTTGAGGATTAGATTTCTTACGTTTTAGTGTTAGTAATTCTTACGTTTGGGGGTTAGTAATTCTTACGTTTGGGGGTTAGATTTCTTACGTTTGGGGGTTAGTAATTCTTACCTTTAAGTTTTAAATTTCTTATGTTTTTGGGTTAGTAATTCTTACGTTTAGGGGTTAGTAATTCTTATGTTTGGGGGTTAGATTTCTTACGTTTTGGGGTTAGTAATGCTTACGTTTGGGGGTTATTAATTCTTACGTTTGGGGGTTAGTAATTCTTACGTTCGGGGGTTAAATTTCTTACGTTTTGGGGTTAGTAATTCTTACGTTTGGGAGTTAGTAAATTCTTACGTTTTTGGGTTAGAATTCTTACTTTTTGGGGTTAGTAATTCTTACGTTTGGGGGTTAGTAATTCATACGTTTGGGAGTTAGATTTCTTATATTTTGGGATTAGTAATTCTTACGTTTGGGGGTATGTAATTGTTACGTTTGGGGGTTAGATTTCTTACGTTTTCGGGTTAGTAATTTTTACGTTTGGGGGTTAGTAATTCTTACGTTTTGGGGTTAGTAATTCTTACGTTTGGGGGTTACATTTCTTACGTTTTGAGGTTAGTAATTCTTTTTTTTGCGGGGTTAGTAATTTTTACGTTTGGGGGTTAGATTTCTTACGTTTTTGGGTTAGTAATTCTTACGTTTGGGGGTTAGATTTCTTACGTTTTGAGGTTAGTAATTCTTTTTTTTGCGGGGTTAGTAATTTTTACGTTTGGGGGTTAGTAATTCTTACGTTTGTTGGTTAAATGTCTTACGTTTTGGAGTTAGTAATTGTTACGTTTTGGGGTTAGTAATTTTTACGTTTGGGGGTTAGATTTCTTACGTTTTTGGGTTAGTAATTCTTACGTTTGGGGGTTAGATTTCTTACGTTTTGGGGTTAATAATGCTTACGTTTTGGGGTAAGATTTCTTACGTTTTGGGGTTAGTAATTCTAACGTTTGGGGGTTAGATTTCTTAAGTTTTGGGGTTAGTAATTCTTACGTCTTGCGATTAGTAATTCTTACGTTTGGGGGTTATATTTCGTACGTTTTGGGGTTAGTAATTCTTACGTTTGGGGGTTAGATTTCTGACGTTTTGGGGTTAGTAATTCTTACTCTTGGGGGTTAGTAATTCTTACGTTTGGGGGTTCGTAATTCTTACGTTTAAGGATTAGATTTCTTACGTTTTTCGGTTAGTAATTCTTACGTTTAGGGGTTAGTAATTCTTACAATTGGGGGTTAGATTTCTTACGTTTTAAGGTTAGTAATTCTTACGTTTGGAAGTTAAATTTCTTACGTTTTGGGGTTTGTAATTCTTACGTTTGGGAGTTAGTAAATTCTTACGTTTCTGGGTTAGAATTCTTACTTTTCGGGGTTAGTAATTCTTACGTTTGGGGGTTAGTACTTGTTACGTTTGGGGGTTAGTAATTCTTACTTTTGGGGGTTAGATTTCTTACGATTTGGAGTTAGTAATTCTTACGTTTGGGGGTTAGTAATTCTTACGTTTGGGGGTTAGATTTCTTACGTTTTGGGGTTAGTAATTCTTACGTTTGGGAGTTAGATTTCTTACGTTGTGGGGTTAGTAATTCTTAGATTTGGGGGTTGGTAATTCTTACGTTTGTTGGTTAAACTTTTTACGTTTTGGAGTTAGTAATTCTTACGTTTTGGGGTTAGTTTTCTTACGTTTTGGGGTTAGTAATTCTTACGTTTGTAGGTTAGATTTCTTACGATTTGGAGTTAGTAATTATTACGTTTGGGGGTTAGTAATTCTTACGTTAGGGGGTTAGATTTCTTACGTTTTGGGGTTATTAATTCTTGCGTTTCTGGGTTAGTAATTCTTACATTTGAGGATTAGATTTCTTACGTTTTGGGGTTAGTAATTCTTACGTTTAGGGGTTAGTAATTCTTACGTTTGGGGGTTACATTTCTTACGTTTTGGGGTTAGTAATTCTTACGTTTGGGGGTTAGTAATTCTTACGTTTGAGGATTAGATTTCTTACGTTTTGGGGTTAGTAATTCTTACGTGTAAGGGTTATATTTCTTACGTTTTAGGGTTAGTAATTCTTACGTTTCGGGGTTAAATTTCTCACTTTTGGGGGTTAGTAATTCTTACGTTTGGGGGTTAGCAATTCTTACGTTTGAGGATTAGATTTCTTACGTTTTGGGGTTAGTAATTCTTACGTTTGGGGGTTAGTAATTCTTACGTTTGGGGGTTAGATTTCTTACGTTTTGGGGTTAGTAATTCTTACGTTTGGGGGTTACTAATTCTTACGTTTGGGGGTTAGATTTCTTACGTTTTGGGGTTAGTAATTCTTACGTTTCGGGGTTAGTAATTCTTCCGTTTGAGGATTAGATTTCTTACGTTTTGGGGTCAGTAATTCTTACGTTTAGGGGTTAGTAATTCTTACGTTTGGGGGTTAAATTTCGTACGTTTTGGGGTTAGTGATTCTTACGTTTGGGGGTTAGTAATTCTTACGTTTGGGGGTTAAATTTCTTACGTTTTAGGGTTATTAATTCTTACGTTTGGGGGTTAGTAATTCTTACGTTTGAGGATTAGATTTCTTACGTTTGGAGGTTAGTAATTCTTACGTTTGGGGGTTAGATTTCTTACGTTTGGGGGTTAGTAATTCTTACGTTTGGGGTTAGATTTCTTACGTTTGGGGGTTAGTAATTTTTACGTTTGGGGGTTAGATTTCTTACGTTTTGGGGTTAGTAATTTTTACGTTTATGGGTTAGTAATTCTTACGTTTGGGGGTTAGATTTCTTACATTTTTGGGTTAGTAATTCTTACGTTTGGGGGTTAGTAATTCTTACGTTTAGGGGTTATATTTCTTACGTTTTGGGGTTAGTAATTCTTACGTTTATGGTTAGATTTCTTACGTTTTGGGGTTATTAATTCTTACGTTTGGGGGTTAGTGATTCTTACGTTTGGGGGTTAGATTTCTTACGTTTTGGGGTTAGTAATTCTTACGTTTCGGGGTTTGTAATTCTTATGTTTGGGGGTTAGATTTCTTACGTTTTGGGGTTAGTAATTCTTACGTTTGCAGGTTAGATTTCTTACGATTTGGAGTTAGTAATTCTTACGTTTGGGTGTTAGTAATTCTTACGTTTGGCGGTTAGTTTTCTTACGTTTTGGGGTTAGTAATTCTTACGTTTGAGGGTTAGTAATTCTTACGTTTGGGGGTAAGATTTCTTACGTTTTGGGGTTAGCAATTCTTACGTTTGGGGGTTAGTAATTCTTACGTTTGGGGGTTAGATTTCTTATCTTTTTGGGGTTAGTAATTCTTACGTTTGGGGGTTAGTAATTCTAACGTTTGGGGGTTAGTATTTCTTACTTTTGGGGGTTAGATTTCTTACTTTTTGGGGTTAGTAATTGTTACGTTTCGGGGCTAGTAATTCTTACGTTTAAGAATTAGATTTCTTACGTTTTGGGGTTAGTAATTCTTACGTTTAGGGGTTAGTAATTCTTACGTTTGGGGGTTAGATTTCTTACTTTTTGGGGTTAGTAATTCTTACGTTTAGGAGTTAGTAATTCTTACGTTTGGGGGTTAGTAATTCTTACGTTTGGGGGTAAGATTTCTTACGTTTTGGGGTTAGTAATTCTTACGTTTGGGGGTTAGTAATTCTTACGTTTGGGGGTTTTGATTTCTTACGTTTTGGGGTTAGTAATTCTTACGTTTGAGGGTTAAATTTCTTACGTTTTGGGGTTAGTAATTCTTACGTTTGGGGGTTAGTAATTTTTACGTTTGGGGGTTAGATTTCTTACGTTTGGGGGTTAGTAATTCTTACGTTTGGGGTTAGATTTCTTACGTTCCGGGGTTAGTAATTCTTACGTTTGGGGGTTAGTAATTCTTACGTTTGGGGGTTAGATTTCTTACGTTTTGGTGTTACTAATTCTTACTTTTCGGGGTTAGTAATTCTTACGTTTGGGGGTTAGATTTCTTACGTTTTAGGGTTAGTAATTTTTCCGTTTGTAGGTTAGATTTCTTATGATTTGGACTTAGTTATTCTTAAGTTTGGGGGTTAGTAATTCTTACGTTTGGGGGATAGTAATTCTTACGTTTGTGAGTTAAATTTCTTACGTTTTAAGGTTAGTAATTCTTACGTTTGGGGGTTAGTAATTCTTACGTTTGAGGATTAGATTTCTTACGTTTTGGGGATAGTAATTCTTACGTTTGGGGGTTAGATTTCTTACGTTAGGGTGTTATTAATTCTTACGTTTGTAGGTTAGATTTCTTACGATTTGGAGTTAGTAATTCTTACGTTTGGGGGTTAGTAATTCTTACGTTTGGCGGTTAGATTTCTTACGTTTTGGGGTTAGTAATTCTTACGTTTGGGGGTTAGTAATTCTAACGTTTGAGGGTTAGATTTCTTACGTTTTGGGGTTAGTAATTCTTACGTTTCGGAGTTAGTAATTCTTACGTTTAAGGATTAGATTTCTTACGTTTTAGGGTTAGTAATTCTTACGTTTAGGGGTTAGTAATTCTTACGTTTGGGGGTTACATTTCTTACGTTTTGGGGTTAGTAATTCTAACGTTTGGGGTTAGTAATTGTTACGTTTGGGGGTTAAAGTTCTTACGTTTTAGGGTTAGTAATTCTTACTTTTGGGGGTTTTTAATTCTTACGTTTGAGGATTAGATTTCTTACGTTTTGGGGTTAGTAATTCTTACGTTTCGTGGTTAGTAATTCTTACGTTTAGGGGTGAGATTTCTTACGTTTTAGGGTTAGTAATTCTTACGTTTGTAGGTTAGATTTCTTACGATTTGGAGTTAGTAATTCTTACGTTTGGGGGTAAGTAATTCTTACGTTTGGCGGTTAGATTTCTTACGTTTTCTGGTTAGTAATTCTTACGTTTGGGGGTTAGTAATTCTTATGTTTGGGGGTTAGATTACTTACGTTTTAGGGTTAGTAATTCTTACGTTTATGGATTAGTAATTCTTACGTTTGGGGGTTACATTTCTTACGTTTTGGGGTTAGTAATTCTTACGTTTGGGGGTTAAGAATTCTTACGTTTGGGGGTCAAATTTCTTACGTTTTAGGGTTAGTAATTCTTACGTTTGGGGGTTAGTAATTCTTACGTTTGAGGATTAGATATCTTACGTTTTGGGGTTAGTAATTCTTACGTTTAGGGGTTATGTTTCTTTCGTTTTGAGGGTAGTAATTCTTACGTTTGGGGGTTTAATTTCTCACGTTTGGGGGTTAGTAATTCTTACGTTTGGGGGTTAGCAGTTCTTACGTTTAAAGATTAGATTTCTTACGTTTTGGGGTTAGTAATTCTTACGTTTGGGGTTAGTAATTCTTACGTTTAGGGGTTATATTTCTTACGTTTTGGGGTTAGTAATTCTTACGTTTGGGGGTTAGTAATTCTTACCTTTGGGGGTTAGTAATTCTTACGTTTGGGGGTTAGATTTCCTACCTTTTGGGGTTAGTAATTCTTACGTTTCGGGGTTAGTAATTCTTACGTTTGAAGATTAGATTTCTTACGTTTTGGGGTTAGTAATTCTTACGTTTACGGGTTAGTAATTCTTACGTTTGGGGGTTAGATTTCTTACGTTTTGGGGTTAGTAATTCTTACGTTTGGGGGTTAGTAATTCCTACGTTTAGGGGTTATATTTCTTACGTTTTGGGGTTAGTAATTCTTACGTTTGAGGTTAGATTTCTTACGTTTTGGGGTTAGTGATTCTGAGATTTGGGGGTTAGTAATTCTTACGTTTGGGGGTTAGATTTCTTACCTTTTGGGTTAGTAATTCTTACGTTTCGGGGTTAGATTTCTTACGTTTTGGGGTTAGTAATTCTTACGTTTGTAGGTTAGATTTCTTACGATTTTGAGTTAGTAATTCTTACCTTTGGGGGTTAGTAATTCTTACGTTTGGCGGTTAGATTTCTTACGTTTTGGGGTTAGTAATTCTCACGTTTGGGGGTTAGTATTTCTTACGTTTGGGGATTAGATTTCTTACGTTTTGGGGTTAGTAATTTCTACGTTTGGGGGTTAGTAATTCTTACGTTTAAGAAATAGATTTCTTACGTTTTGGGGTTAGTAATTGTTACGTTTAGGGGTTAGTAATTCTGACGTTTGGGCGTTAGATTTCTTACGTTTTGGGGTTAGTAATTCTTACGTTTGGGGGTTAGTAATTCTTACGTTTGGGGGTTAAATTTCTTACGTTTTCGGGTGAGTAATTCTTACGTTTGGCGGTTAGTAATTCTTACATTTGAGGGTAAGATTTCTTACGTTTTGGGGTTAGTAATTCTTACGTTTGGGGGTTAGATTTCTTACGTTTTGGGGTTATTAATTCTTACGTTTGGGGGTTAAATTTCTTACGTTTTGGGGATAGTAATTCTTACATTTGGGGGTTAGTAATTCTTACGTTTGGGGTTAGATTTCTTACGTTTTGGGGTTAGTAATTCTTACGTTTAGGGGTTAGATTTCTTACGTTTTGGGGTTAGTAATTCTTACGTTTTGGGGTTAGTAATTTTTACGTTTGGGGGTTAGATTTCTTACTTTTTGGGGTTAGTAATTCTTATGTTTGTACATTAGATTTTTCACGATTTGGAGTTAGTAATTCTTACGTTTGGGGGTTAGATTTCTTACGTTTTGCGGTTAGTAATTTTTACGTTTCGGTGTTAGTAATTCTTACGTTTAAGAATTATAATTCTTACGTTTTGGGGTTAGTAATTCTTACATTCAGGGGTTAGCAATTCTTACGTTTGGGAGTTAGATTTCTTACGTTCGGGATTAGTAATTCTTACGTTTGGGGGTTGAATTTCTTACGTTTTGGGGTTATTAATTCTTACGTTTAGGGGTTAGTAATTCTCACGTTTGGGGGTAAGAGTTCTTACGTTTTGGGGTTAGTAACTCTTACGTTTGGGGGTTAGTAATTCTTACGTTTGGGGGTTAGATTTCCTACCTTTTGGGGTTAGTAATTCCTACTTTTTGGGGTTAAATTTCTTACGTTTTGAGGTTAGTAATTCTTACGTTTGGGGGTTAGTAATTTTTACGTTTGGGGGTTAGATTTCTTACGTTTGGGGGTTAGTAATTTTTACGTTTGGCCTTAGATTTCTTACGTTTTGGGGTTAGTAATTCTTACGTTTGGGGGTTAGTAATTCTTACCTTTGGGAGTTAGATTTCTTACGTTTTGGGATTAGTAATTCTTACGTTTCGGGGTTAGTAATTCTTACGTTTGGGGGTTAGATTTCTTACGTTTTGGGGTTAGTAATTCTTACTTTTGTAGGTTAGATTTCTTACGATTTGGAGTTAGTAATTCTTACGTTTGGGGGTTAGTTATTCTTAGGTTTGGCAGTTGGCTTTCTTACGTTTTGGGGTTAGTAATTCTTACGTTTGGGGGTTAGTAATTCTTACGTTTGGGGGTTAGATTTCTTACGTTTTGGGGTTAGTAATTCTTACGTTTCGGGGTTATTAATTCTTACGTTTTGGGGTTAGTAATTCTTACGTTTGTGGGTTAAATTTCTTACGTTTTGGCGTTAGTAATTCTTACGTTTCGGGGTTAGTAATTCTTACATTTGTAGGTTAGATTTCTTACTATTTGGAGTTAGTAATTCTTACGTTTGGGGTTAGTAAGTCTTACGTTTGGCGGTTAGATTTCTTACGTTTTGGCGTTAGCAATTCTTACGTTTCGGGGTTAGTAATTCTTACGTTTGGGGTTAGATTTCTTGCTTTTTGGGGTTAGTTATTCTTACGTTTGGGGGTTAGTAATTCTTACCTTTGGGGGTTAGTAATTCTTACGTTTGGGGGTTAGATTTCCTACCTTTTGGGGTTAGTAATTCTTACGTTTCGGGATTAGTAATTCTTACGTTTGAAGATTAGATCTCTTACGTTTTGGGGTTAGTAATTCTTACGTTTAGGGGTTAGTAATTCTTACGTTCGGGGGTTACATTTGTTACGTTTTGGGGTCAGTAATTCTTACGTTTGGTGGTTAGCTTTCTTACGTTTTGGGGATACTAATTCTTACATTTGGGGGTTAGTAATTTTTACGTTTGGGGGTTAGATTTCTTACGTTTGGGGGTTAGTAATTCTTACGTTTGGGGTTAGATTTCTTACGTTTTGGGGTTAGTAATTCTTTCGTTTAGGGGTTAGATTTCTTACGTTTTGGGGTTAGATTTCTTACGTTTTGGGGTTAGTAATTCTTATGTTTGTAGGTTAGATTTCTTACGATTAGGGGTTAGATTTCTTACGTCTTGTGGTTAGTAATTCTTACGTTTTGGGGTTAGTAATTCTTACGTTTGGGGGTTAGTAATTCTTACGTTTTGGGGTTAGATTTCTTACGTTTTGGGGTTAGTAATTCTTACGTTTCGGGGTTAGTAATTCTTACGTTTGGGGGTTAAATTTCTTAGGTTTAGGGGTTAGTAATTCTTACGTTTGGGGGTTACATTTCTTACGTTTTGGGGTTAGTAATTCTTACGTTTGGGGGTTAGTACCTCTTACGTTTGGGAGTTAAATTTCTTACGTTTGGGAGTTAAATTTCTTACGTTTTGGCGTTAGTAATTCTTACGTTTCGGGGTTAGTAATTCTTACGTTTGGGGGTTAGATTTCTTACGTTTTGGGGTTAGTAATTCTTCCGTTTGGGGTTAGATTTCTTGCTTTTTGGGGTTAGTAATTCTTACGTTTGGGGGTTAGTAATTCTTACCTTTGGGGGTTAGTAATTCTTACGTTTGGGGGTTAGATTTCCTACCTTTTGGGGTTAGTATTTCTTACGTTTCGGGGTTAGTAATTCTTACGTTTGAAGATTAGATTTCTTACGTTTTGGGGTTAGTAATTCTTACGTTTAGGGGTTAGTAATTCTTACGTTCGGGGGTTACATTTCTTACGTTTTGGGGTTAGTAATTCTTACGTTTGGTGGTTAGATTTCTTACGTTTTGGGGATAGTAATTCTTACATTTGGGGGTTAGTAATTTTTACGTCTCGGGGTTAGATTTCTTACGTTTGGGGGTTAGTAATTCTAACGTTTGGGGTTAGATTTCTTACGTTTTCGGATTAGTAATTCTTACGTTTAGGGGTTAGATTTCTTACGTTTTGGGGTTAGTAATTCTTACGTTTTGGGGTTAGACATTCTTACGTTTACGGGTTATATTTCTTACGTTTTGGGGTTAGTAATTCTTACGTTTGGGGGTTAGTAATTCTTACGTTTTGGGGTTAGTAATTCTTACGTTTGGGGGTTAAATTTCTTACGTTTTGGCGTTAGTAATTCTTACGTTTCGGGGTTAGTAATTCTTACGTTTGGGGGTTAGATTTCTTACGTTTTGGGGTAGTAATTCTTACGTTTGGGGTTAGATTTCTTGCTTTTTGGGGTTAGTAATTCTTACGTTTGGGGGTTAGTAATTCTTACCTTTGGGGGTTAGTAATTCTTACGTTTGGGGGTTAGATTTCCTACCTTTTGGGGTTAGTAATTTTTACGTTTCGGGGTTAGTAATTCTTACGTTTGAAGATTAGATTTCTTACGTTTTGGGGTTAGTAATTCTTACGTTTAGGGGTTAGTAATTCTTACGTTCGGGGGTTACATTTCTTACGTTTTGGGGTTAGTAATTCTTACGTTTGGTGGTTAGATTTCTTACGTTTTGGGGATAGTAATTCTTACATTTGGGGGTTAGTAATTTTTACGTTTCGGGGTTAGATTTCTTACGTTTGGGGGTTAAAAATTCAAACGTTTGGGGTTAGATTTCTTACGTTTTGGGATTAGTAATTCTTACGTTTAGGGGTTAGATTTCTTACGTTTTGGGGTTAGTAATTCTTACGTTTTGGGGTTAGTAATTTTTACGTTTGGGGGTTAGATTTCTTACGTTTTGGGGTTAGTAATTCTTACGTTTGGGGGTTAGATTTCTTACGTTTTGGGGTAAGTAATTCTTACGTTTGGGGGTTAAAGTTCTTACGTTTGAGGGTTAGTAATTCTTACGTTTGGGGGTTAGATTTCTTACGTTTTGGGGTTAGTAATTCTTACGTGTCGGGGTAAGTAATTCTTACGTTTAGGGGTTAGATTTCTTAGGTTTACGGGTTAGTAATTCTTACGTTTGGGGGTTACATTTCTTACGTTTGGGGGTTAGTAATTCTTACGTTTGGGAGTTAAATTTCTTACGTTTTGGGGTTAGTAATTGTTACGTTTGGGGGTTAGTAATTCTTACGTTTAAGGATCAGATTTCTTACGTTTTGGGGTTAGTAATTCTTACGTTTAGGGGCTAGTAATTCTTACGTTTGGGGGTTAGATTTCTTACGTTTTGAAGCTAGTAATTCTTATGTTTGGGGGTTAGTAATTCTTACGTTTAGGGGTTATATTTCTTACGTTTGGGGGTTAAATTTCTCACGTTTGGGGGTTAGTAATTCTTTCGTTTGGGGGTTAGCAATTCTTACGTTTGAGGATTAGATTTCTTACGTGTTAATGTTAGTAATTCTTACGTTTAGGGGTTAGTAATTCTTACGTTCGGGTGTTAGATTTCTTATGTTTCGGGGTTAGTAATTCTTACGTTTGGGGTTAGATTTCTTACGTTGTGGGGTTAATAATTCTTACGTTTGATGTTTAGTAATTCTTACGTTTAGGGGTTGGATTTCTTACGTTGTGGGGTAAGTAATTCTTACGTTTCGGGGTTAGTAATTCTTACGTTTGGGGTTAGATTTCTTACGGTTTGGGGTTAATAATTCTTACGTTTGTAGGTTAGATTTCTTACGATTTGGAGTTAGTAATTCTTACGTTTGGGGGTTAGTAATTCTTACGTTTGGCGGTTAGATTTCTTACGTTTTGGGGTGAGTAATTCTTACGTTTCGGGGTTAGATTTCTTACATTTTGGGGTTAGTAATTCTTACGTTTCGGGGTTAGTAATTCTTACGTTTGAATATTAGATTTCTTATTTTTTGGGGTTAGTAATTCTTACGTTTGGGGGTTAGATTTCTTACGTTTTAAGGTTAGTAATTCTTACGTTTGGGGGTTAGTAATTCTTACGTTTGGGGGTTAAATTCCTTACGTTCCGGGGTTAGTAATTCTTACGTTTGGGGGTTAGCAATTCTTACGTTTAAGGATTAGATTACTTACGTTTTGGGGTGAGAAATTCTTTCGTTTAGGGGTTAGTAATTCTTACGTTTGGGGGTTAGATTTCTTACGTTTTGGGGTTAGTAATTCTTGCGTTTGGGGGTTAGTAATTCTTACGTTTAGGGGTTATATTTCTTACGTTTTGGGGTTAGTAATTCTTACGTTTGGGGTTAGATTTCTTACGTTTTGGGGTTAGTAATTCTTACGTTTGGGGGTTAGTAATTCTTACGTTTGGGGGTTAGATTTCTTACGTTTTGGGGTTAGTAATTCTTACGTTTCGGGGTTAGATTTCTTACGTTTTGGGGTTAGTAATTCTTAACTTTCGAGGTTAGTAATTCTTATGTTTGAGGATTAGATTTCTTACGTTTTGGGGTTAGTAATTCTTACGTTTAGGGGTTAGTAATTCTTACGTTTGGGGGTTCAACTTCTTACGTTTTCGGGTTAGTAATTCTTACGTTTGGGGGTTAAATTTCTTACGTTTGGGGGTTAGTAGTTCTTACGTTTAGGGGTTATATTTCTTACGTTTTGGGGTTAGTAATTCTTATGTTTGGGGGTTAGATTTCTGATGTTTAGGGGTTAGTAATTCTTACGTTTGGGGGTTAGACATTGTTACGTTTACGGGTTATATTTCTTACGTTTTCGGGTTAGTAATTCTTACGTTTGGGGGTTAAATTTCTTACGTTTGGGGGTTAGTAATTCTTATGTTTGGGGGTTAGCAATTCTTACGTTTGGGGGTTAGATTTCTTACGTTTTGGGGTCAGTAATTCTTACGTTTGGGGGTTAGTCATTCTTACGTTTGGGGGTTAGATTTCTGATGTTTAGGGGGTAGTAATTCTTACGTTTGGGGGTTAGACATTCTTACGTTTAGGGGTTGTATTTCTTACGTTTTGGGGTTAGTAATTCTTACATTTGGGAGTTGGATTTCTTATGTTTTGGGGTTAGTAATTCCTACGTTTAAGGCTTAGTAATTCGTACCTTTGGGGGTTAGATTTGTTACCTTTTAGGGTAAGTAATTCTTACGTTTGGGGGTTTGATTTCTTACGATTTGGAGTGAGTAATTCTTACCTTTGGGGGTTAGTAATTCTTACGTTTGGCGGTTAGCTTTTTTACGTTTTGGGGTTAGTAATTCTTACGTTTGGGGGTTAGATTTCTGATGTTTAGGGATTAGTAATTCTTACGTTTGGGGGTTAGACATTCTTACGTTTACGGGTTATATTTCTTACGTTTTGGGGTTAGTAATTCTTACGTTTGGGGGTTAAATTTCTTACGTTTGGGGGTTAGTTATTCTTACGTTTGGGGGTTAGCAATTCTTACGTTTGGGGGTTAGATTTCTTACGTTTTGGGGTTAGTAATTCTTACGTTTGGGGGTTAGTAATTCTTACGTTTGGGGGTTAGATTTCTGACGTTTTGGGGTTAGTAATTCTTACGTTTCGGATTCGTAATTTTTACATTTAGGGGTTATATTTCTTACGTTTTGGGGTTAGTAATTCTTACGTTTGGGGGTTAGATTTCTGATGTTTAGGAGTTAGTAATTCTTACGTTTGGGGGTTAGACATTCTTAAGTTTAGGGGTTATATTTCTTACGTTTTGGGTTAGTAATTTTTACGTTTGGGAGTTGGATTTCTTATGTTTTGGGGTTAGTAATTCTTACGTTTGGGGGTTTGATTTCTTACGATTTGGAGTTAGTAATTCTTACGTTTGGGGGTTAGTAATTCTTACGTTTGGCTGTTAGCTTTCTTACGTTTTGGGGTTAGTAATTCTCACGTTTGGGGGTTAGATTTCTTACGTTTTGGGATTAGTAATTCTTACGTTTCGGGGTTAGTAATTCTTACGTTTGAGGATTAGATTTCTTACGTTTTGGGGTTAGTAATTCTTACGTTTAGGGGTTAGTAATTCTTACGTTTGGGGGTTATATTTCTTACGTTTTGGGGTTAGTAATTCTTACGTTTGGGGGTTAGTAATTCTTACGTTTGGGGGTTAAATGTCTTACGTTTTAGGGTTAGTATTTCTTACGTTTGGGGGTTAGTAATTCTTACGTTTGGGGGTTAGACTTCTTACGTTTTGGCGTTAGTAATTCTTACGTTTGGGGGTTAGATTTCTTACGTTTTGGCGTTAGTAATTCTTACGTTTATGGGTTAGATTTCTTACGATTTGGAGTTAGTAATTCTTACGTTTTGGAGTTAGTGATGCTTACTTTTGGGGGTTTGGTTTCTTACGTTTTGGGGTTAGTAATTCTTACGTTTGGGGGTTACTAATTCTTTCGTTAGAGGTTTAGATTTCTTACGTTTTGGGGTTAGTAATTCTTACGTTTAGGGGTTAGTAATTCTTACGTTTGGGGGTTAGATTTCTTACGTTTTGGGGTTACTAATTCTTACGTTTGGGGGTTAGTAATTCTTACGTTTGGGGGTTAGATTTCTGATGTTTAGGGGTTAGTAATTCTTACGTTTGGGGGTTAGATATTCTTACGTTTAGGGGTTATATTTCTTACGTTTTGGAGTTAGTAATTCTTACGTTTGGGAGTTGGATTTCTTATGTTTTGGGGTTAGTAATTCTTACGTTTCGGGGTTAGATTTCTTACGTTTTGGGGTTAGTAATTCTTACGTTTAAGGGTTAGTAATTCTTACCTTTTGGGGTTAGATTTCTTACCTTTTGGGGTTAGTAATTCTTACGTTTGGGGGTTTGATTTCTTACGATTTGGAGTTAGTAATTCTTACGTTTGGGGGTTAGTAATTCTTACGTTTGGCTGTTACCTTTCTTACGTTTTGGGGTTAGTAATTCTTACGTTTGCGGGTTAGATTTCTTACGTTTTGGGGTTAGTAATTCTTACGTTTCGGGGTTAGTAATTCTTACGTTTGAGGATTAGATTTCTTACGTTTTGGGGTTAGTAATTCTTACGTTTAGGGGTTAGTAATTCTTACGTTTGACTGTTAGTTTTCTTACGTTTTGGGGTTAGTAATTCTTACGTTTGCGGGTTAGATTTCTTACGTTTTGGGGTTAGTAATTCTTACGTTTTGGGGTTAATAATTCTTACGTTTGGGGGTTAGATTTCTTACGTTTTGGGGTTAGTAATTCGTACGTTTGGGGGTTAGTAATTCTTACGGTTGGGGGGTAGATTTGTTACGTTTTTGTGTTAATAATTCTTTCGTTTGGGGGTTAGTAATTCTTTCGTTTGGGGGGCTAGATTTGTTACGTTTTGGGGTTAGTAATTCTCACGTTTGGGGGTTAGTAATTCTTACGTTTAGGGGTTATATTTCTTACGTTTTGGGGTTAGTAATTCTTACGTTTTGGGGTTAATAATTCTTACGTTTGGGGGTTAGTAATTCTTACGTTTAGGTGTTAGATTTTTTACGTTTTGGGCTTAGTAATTCTTACGTTCGGGGGTTAGTAATTCTTAATCTTTGGGGTTTGATTTCTTACGTTTTGGGGTTAGTAATTCTTACGTTTAAAGGTTTGTAAGTTTTACGTTTGGGAGTTAGATTTCTTACGTTTTGGGGTTAGTAATTCTTACGTTTTGGGGTTAGTAATTCTTACGTTTGGGGGTTAGATTTCTTACGTTTTGGGGTTAGTAATTCTTACGGTTGGGGGGTAGATTTGTTACGTTTTTGTGTTAATAATTCTTTCGTTTGGGGGTTAGTAATTCTTTCGTTTGGCGGGCTAGATTTGTTACGTTTTGGGGTTAGTAATTCTTACGTTTGTGTTTTAGTAATTCTTACGTTTGGGGGTTAGATTTCTTACGTTTTGGGGTTAGTAAATCTTACGTTTTTGGGTTACATTTCTCACGTTTTGGGGTTAATAATTCTTATGTTTGAGGGTTAGTAATTCTTACGTTTAGGGGTTAGATTTCTTACGTTTTGGGGTTAGTAATTCTCACGTTTGGGGGTTAGTAATTCTTACGTTTCGGGGTTAGATTTCTTACGTTTTTGGGTTAGTAATTCTTACGTTTTGTGGTTAGTCATTCTTACGTTTGAGGGTTAGTAATTCTTACGTTTGAAGGGTTAGATTTCTTACGTTTTGGTGTTAGTAATTCTTACGTTTGGGGGTTAGTAATTCTTACGTTTGGGGGTTAGATTTCTGACGTTTTGGGGTTAGTAATTCTTACGTTTGGGGGTTAGTAATTCTTACGTTTAGGGGTTATATTTCCTACGTTTTGCGGTTAGTAATTCTTACATTTCGGGGAGGGATTTTTTGACGTTTTGGTATTAGTAATTCTTACGTTTGGGGGTTAGTAATTCTTCCGTTTAGTGGTTAGTAAATCTTACGTTTGGGGGTTAGATTTCTTACGTTTTGGGGTTAGTAATTCTTACGTTTGGGGGTTAGTAATTCTAAAGTTTGGGGGTTTCATTTCTTACGTTTTGGGGTTAGCAATTCTTACGTTTGGGGGTTAGATTTCTTACGTTTTGCGGTTAGTAATTCTTACGTTTAAGGGTTAGTAATTCTTACCTTTGGAGGTTAGATTTCTTGCGTTTTGGGGTTAGTAATTCATCAGTTTGGGGTTTAATAATTCTCACGTTTGGGTGTTAGATTTCTTACGTTTTGGGGTTAGTAATTCTTACGTGTGGGGGTAAGATTTCTTACGTTTTGGGGTTAGTAATTCTTACGTTTGGGGGTTAGTAATTCTTACGTTTCGGGGTTAGATTTCTTACGTTTTGGGGTTAGTAATTCTTACGTTTGGGGATTAGATTTCTTACGTTTTGGGGTTAGTAATTCTTACGTTTAAGGGTTAGTAATTCTTACGTTTGGGAGTTACATTTCTTACGTTTTGTGGTTAGTAATTCTTGCGTTTTGGGGGTTAGTAATTCTTACGTTTAAGGGTAAGATTTCTTACGTTTTGGGGTTAGTAATTCTTACGTTTGGGGGTTAGATTTGTTACGTTTGGGGTGAGTAATTCTTACGTTTGGGGGTTAGATTTCTTACGTTTTCGGGTTAGTAATTATTATGTTTGGGGGTTAGATTTCTTACGTTTTGGGGTTAGTAATTGTTACGTTTAAAGGTTTGTAAGTTTTACGTTTGGGAGTCAGATTTCCTACGTTTTGGGGTTAGTAATTATTACGTTTGGAGGTTAGATTTCTTACGTTTTGGGGTTAGTAATTCTTACGTTTAAGGGTTAGTAATTCTTACGTTTGGGAGTTACATTTCTTACGTTTTGTGGTTAGTAATTCTTGCGTTTTGGGGGTTAGTAATTCTTACGTTTAAGGGTAAGATTTCTTACGTTTTGGGGTTAGTAATTCTTACGTTTGGGGGTTAGATTTGTTACGTTTGGGGTGAGTAATTCTTACGTTTGGGGGTTAGATTTCTTACGTTTTCGGGTTAGTAATTATTATGTTTGGGGGTTAGATTTCTTACGTTTTGGGGTTAGTAATTGTTACGTTTAAAGGTTTGTAAGTTTTACGTTTGGGAGTCAGATTTCCTACGTTTTGGGGTTAGTAATTATTACGTTTGGAGGTTAGATTTCTTACGTTTAGGGGTCAGTAATTCTTTCGTTTTTAGTAATTCTTACCTTTAAAGGTAAGATTTCTTACGTTTTGGGGTTAGTAATTCTTGCGTTTAGGGGTTAGTAATTCTTACGTTTTAGGGTTAGTAATTCTTACGTTTAGGGGTTAGTAATTCTTACGTTTGTAGGTTAGAGTACTTACGTTTGGGGTTAGTAATTCTTACATTTGGGGGTTAGTAAATCTTACGTTTCGGGGTTAGTAATTCTTACGTTTGGGGGTTAGTAATTCTTACGTTTGGTTGTTAGTAATTCTTAATCTGTGGGGTTAGATTTCTGACGTTCTGGGGTTAATCATTCTTACGTTTGGGGGTTAGTAATTCTTACGTTTGGGGGTTAGATTTCTTACTTTTTGGGGTTAGTAATTCTTACGTTTAGGGGTTAGTAATTCTTACGTTTGGGGGTTCGATTTCTTACGTTTTGTGGATAGTAATTCTTACGTTTTGGGGTTAGTAATTCTTACGTTTCGGGGTTAGATTTCTTACGTTTTGGGGTTAGTAATTCTTACGTTTGGGGGTTAGTATGTCTTACGTTTTGGGGTTAGTAATTTTTACGTTTGGGGGTTAGTAATTCTTACGTTTGGGGGTTAGTAATTCTTACTTTTAGGGGTAAGATTTTTTACGTTTTGGGGTTAGTAATTCTTACGTTTGGGGGTTACAAATTCTTACGTTTGGGGGTTAGATTTCTTACTTTTTGGGGTTAGTAATTCTAACGTTTGGGGGTTAGATTTCTTACGTTTTGGGGTTAGTAATTCTTACGTTTAAGAGTTAGTAATTCTTACGTTTAGGGGTTAGATTTCTTACGTTTTGGGGTTAGTGATTCTTACGTTTGGGGGTTAGTAATTCTTACGTTTGGGGGTTAGATTTTTTTTACGTTTTGGGGTTAGTAATTCTTTTGTTTAAGGGTTAGTAATTCTTACGTTTGGGGGTTAGTAATTCTTACCTTTGGAGGTTGGATTTCTCTCGTTTTGAGCTGAGAAATTCTTAGGTTTGGCGTTTAATAATTCACATGTTTGGGGGTTAGTTTTCTTACGTTTTGGGGTTAGTAATTCTTACGTTTGGAGGTAAGATTACTTACGTTTTGGGATTAGTTATTCTTACGTTTGGTGGTTAGTAATTCTTTCGTTTGGGGGTTAGATTTCTAAGATTTTGGGGTTAGTAATTCTTACAATTAAATGTTAGTAATTTTTACGTTTGGGAGTTAGATTTCTTACGTTTTGGGGTTAGTAATTCTTACTTTTTGGGGTTAGTAATTTCTACGTTTGGGGGTTCGATTTCTTACGTTTTGGGGTTAGTAATTCTTACGGTTTGGGGGAAAGATTTCTTACGTTTTGGGGTTAGTAATTCTTACGTTTGAGGGTTAGGAATTCTTACCTTTGGGGGTTAGATTTCTTACGTTTGGGGTTAGTAATTCTTACGTTTAGGGGTTAGTAATTCGTACATTTGGGGGTTAGATTTCTTACGTTTTGGGGTGAGTAATTCTTACGTTTGGGGTAAGATTTCTTACGTTTTGGGGTTAGTAATTCTTAAGTTTGGGGGTTAGTAATTCTTACGTTTGGGGGTTAGATTTCTTACGTTTTGAGATTAGTAATTCTTACGTTTAGGGGCTAGTAATTCTTACCTTTGGGCGTAAGATTTCTTACGTTTTGGGGTTAGTAATTCTTACGTTTAAGGGTTAGTAATTCTTACGTTTCGGGGTTATATTTCTTACGTTTTGGGGTTAGTAATTCTTACGTTTGGGGGTTAGTAATTTTTAATCTGTGGTGTTTGATTTCTTACGTTTTGGGGTTAGCAATTCTTACGTTTGGGGGTTAGTAATTCTTACGTTTGGGGGTTAGATTTCTTACATTTTGAGGTTAGTAATTCTTACGTTTGGAAGTTAGTAATTCTTACGTTTGGGGGTTAGATATCTTATGTTTTGGGGTTAGTAATTCTTAAGTTTGAGGGTTAGTAAGTCTTACATTTGGGGGTTAGAGTTCTTACGTTTTGGGGTTAGTAATTCTTACGTTTTGGGGTTAGTAGTTCTTACGTTTGGGGGTTAGATTTGTTAGGTTTTGGGGTTAGTAAATCTTACGTTTGGGGGTTAGATTTCTGACGTTTTGGGGTTAGTAATTCTTACGTTTCGGGGTTAGTAATTCTTACGTTTAGGGGTTATATTTCTTACGTTTTGGGGTTAGTAATTCTTACGTTTAGGGGTTATATTTCTTACGTTTTGGGGTTAGTAATTCTTACGTTTAGGGGTTAAACTTCTTACGTTTTGGCGTTAGTAATTCTTACGTTTTGGGGTTAGTAATTCTTACGTTTAGGGGTTATATTTCTTACGTTTTTGGGGTTAGTAATTCTTACGTTTAGGGGTTAAACTTCTTACGTTTTGGGGTTAGTAATTCTTACGTTTAAGGGTTAGTAATTCTTAGGTTTGGGGGTTAGATTTCTTACGTTTTGGGGTTAGTAATTCTTACGTTTGGGGGTTAGTAATTCTTATGTTTTGGGGTTAGATTTCTTACGTTTTGGGGTTAGTAATTCTTACGTTTAAGGGTTAGTAATTCTTACGTTTTGGGGTTAGATTTCTTACGTTTTGGGGTTAGTAATTCTTAAGTTTGGGGGTTAGATTTCTGACGTTTTGGGGTTAGGAATTCTTACGTTTTTGGGTTAGTAATTCTTACGTTTGGGGGTTAGTAATTCTTATGTTTTGGGGTAAGATTTCTTACGTTTTGGGGTTAGTAATTCTTACGTTTAAGGGTTAGTAATTCTTACGTTTTGGGGTTAGATTTCTTACGTTTAAAGCTTAGTAATTGTTACGTTTGGGGGTTAGATTTCTTACGTTTTGGGGTTAGTAATTCTTAAGTTTGGGGGTTAGATTTCTGACGTTTTGGGGTTAGGAATTCTTACGTTTTGGGGTTAGTAATTCTTTCGTTTGGGGGTTAGATTTCTGACGTTTTGGGGTTAGGAATTCTTACGTTTGGGGGTTAGTAATTCTTATGTTTAGGGGTTATATTTCTTACGTTTTGGGGTTAGTAATTCTTACGTTTGGGGGTTAAACTTCTTACGTTTTTGGGTTAGTAATTCTTACGTTTGGGGGTTTGTAATTCTTACGTTTTGGGGTTCGATTTCTTACGTTTTGGGGTTAGTAATTCTTACGTTTAAGGGTTAGTAATTCTTACGTTTGGGGGTTAGATTTCTTACGTTTTGGGGTTAGTAATTCTTACGTTTGGGGGTTAGTAATTCTTACGTTTTTGGGTTAGATTTCTTACGTTTTGGGGTTAGTAATTCTTACGTTTAAGGGTTAGTAATTCTTACGTTTTGGGGTTAGTAATTCTTAAGTTTGGGGGTTAGATTTCTGACGTTTTGGGGTTAGGAATTCTTACGTTTTGGGGTTAGTAATTCTTTCGTTTGGGGGTTAGATTTCGAACGTTTTGGGGTTAGGAATTCTTACGTTTGGGGGTTAGTAATTCTTATGTTTAGGGGTGATATTTCTTACGTTTTGGGGTTAGTAGTTCTTACGTTTGGGGGTTAAACTTCTTACGTTTTGGGGTTAGTAATTCTTACGTTTGCGGGTTAGTAATTCTTACGTTTTGGGGTTCGATTTCTTACGTTTTCGGGTTAGTAATTCTTACGTTTAAGGGTTAGTAATTCTTACGTTTGGGGGTTAGCTTTCTTACGTTTTTGGGTTAGTAATTCTTACGTTTGGGGGTTAGTACTTCTTAATCTGTGGGGTTTGATATCTTACGTTTCGGGGTTAGCAATTGTTACGTTTGGGGGTTAGTAATTCTTACGTTTGGGGGTTAGACTTCTTACGTTTTGGGGTTAGTAATTCTTACGTTTGGAGATTAGATTTCGCTCGTTTTGGGGTTAGTAGTTTTTACGTTTAATGGTTAGTAATTCTTACGTTTGGGGGTTAAATTTCTTACGTTTTGGGGTTAGTAATTGTTACGTTTGGGGGTTAGTAATTCTTACGTTTTAGGGTTGGATTTCTTACGTTTTGGGGTTAGTAATTTTTACATTTAAGGGTTAGTAATTCTTACGTTTGGGGGTTAGATTTCTTACGTTTTGGGGTTAGTAATTCTTACGTTTCGGGGTTAGTAATTCTTAATCTGTGGGGTTTGATTTCTTACGTTTTGGGGTTAGTAATTCTTACGTTTGGGGGTTAGTAATTCTTACGTTTGGGGGTTAGATTTCTGACGTTTTGGGGTTAGTAATTCTTACGTTTGGGGGTTAGTTATTCTTACAATTAGGGGTTATATTTCTTACGTTTTGGGTTAGTAATTATTACGTTTGGGGTTAGATTTCTGACGTTTTGGGGTTAGGAATTCTTACGTTTGGGGGTTAGTAATTCTTACGTTGAATGGTTAGTAATTCTTACGTTTGGGGGTTAGATTTCTTACGTTTTGGGGTTAGTAATTCTTACGTTTGGAGGTTAGTAATTTTTACGTTTGGGGGTTAGATTTCTTACGTTCTGGGGTTAGTAATTCTTACGTTTGGGGGTTATATTGCTGAGGTTTTGGGGTTAGTAATTTTTACGTTTGGGGGTTAGTAATTCTTACGTTTGGGGGTTAGCTTTCTTACGTTTTGGGGTTAGTAATTCTTACGTTTTGAAGTTAGTAATTCTTACGTTTGGGGGTTAGATATCTTACGTTTTGGGGTTAGTAATTCTTAAGTTTGGGGGTTAGATTTCTGACGGTTTGGGGTTAGTAATTCTTACGTTTGGGGGTTAGTAATTCTTATGTTTAAGGGTTATATTTCTTACGTTTTGGGGATAGTAATTCTTACGTTTGGGGATTAGATTTCTGACGTTTTGGGGTTAGTATTTCTTACGTCTGGGGGTTAGTAATTCTTACGTTTAGGGGTTATATCTCTTACGTTTTGGGGTTAGTAATTCTTACGTTTGCGGGTTAGATTTCTTACGTTTTGGGGTTTGTAATTCTTACGTTTGGGGGTTAGTAATTCTTACGTTTTGGGGTTAGATTTCTTACGTTTTGGGGTTAGTAATTCTTACGTTTAAGGGTTAGTAATTCTTACGTTTGGGGATTAGATTACTTACGTTTTGGGTTTAGTAATTCTTACGTTTGGGGGTTAATAATTCTTACGTTTAGGGGTTAGATTTCTTAAGTTTTATAGTTAGTAATTCTTTCGTTTAAGGGTTAGTATTTCCTACCTTTGGAGGTTAGATTTCTTACGATTTGGGGTTAGTAATTCCTACGTTTGGGGTTTAGTAATTCTCACGATTGGGGGTTAGATTTCTTACGTTTTGGGGTTAGTACTTCTTACGTTTGGGAGTTAGTAATTCTTATGTTTGGGGGTTAGATTTCTGACGTTTGGGGGTTTGTAATTCTTACGTTTGGGGGTTAGATTTCTTACCCTTTGGGGTTAGTAATTCTTACGTTTCGGGGTTAAATTTCTTACGTTTTGCGGATAGTAATTCTTAAGTTTAAGGGGTTAGTAATTCTTACGTTTGTGGGTTAGATTTCTTACGTTTTGGGGTTCGTAATTCTTAAGTTTGGGAGTTAGTAATTCTTACGTTTTGGGGTTAGATTTTTTATGTTTTGGGGTTAGTAATTCTTACGTTTGCGGGTTAGTAATTCTTACTTTTGGGGGTTAAATTTCTTACGTTTTGGGGTTAGTAATTGTTACGTTTGGGGGTTAGATTTCTTACGTTTAGGGGTTAGTAATTCTTACGTGTGGGGGTTAGATATCTTACGTTTTGGGGTTAGTAATTCTTACGTTTGGGGGTTAGATATCTTACAGTTTAAGGTTAGTAATTCTTATGTTTGGGGGTTAGATTTCTTACGTTTTGGGGTTAGTATTTCTTACGTTTGGGGGTTAGATTTCTTACGTTTGGGGTTAGTAATTCTTACGTTTGGGGGTTAGTAATTCTTACGTTTGGAGGTTAGATTTCTTACGTTTTGGGGTTAGTAATTCTTACCTTTGGCGGTTAGTAATTCTTACGTTTGGAGGTTAGATTTCTTACGTTTTGGGGTTAGTAATTCTTACGTTTGGGGGTTAGTAATTCTTACCTTTGGCGGTTACATTTCTTACGTTTTGTGGTTAGTAATTCTTACGTTTGGGGGGTTAGATTTCTTACGTTTTATGGTTAGTAATTCTTACGTTTAAGGGTTTCTAATTCCTACCTTTGGAGGTTAGATTTCTTACGTTTTGGGGTTAGTAATTCCTACGTTTGGGGTTGAGTAATTCTCACGTTTGGGGGTTAGATTTCTTACGTTTTAGGGTTAGTAATTCTTACGTTTGGGGGTTAAATTTTTTACGTTTTGGGGTTAGTAATTCTTACGTTCTGGGGTTAGTAATTCTTACGTTTTAGGGTTAGTAATTCTTACGTTTGGTGGTTAGTAATTCTTACGTTTGGAAGTTTAATTTCTTACGTTTGGGGGTTAGATTTCTTACGTTTTGGGGTTAGTAATTCTTACGTTTAAATGTTAGTAATTCTTACCTTTGGAGGTTAGATTTCTTACGTTTTGGGGTTAGTAATTCTTACGTTTGGGGTTTAGTAATTATCACGTTTGGGGGTTAGATTTCTTACGTTTTGGGGTTAGTAATTTTTACGTTTGGGAGTTAGATTTCTTACGTTTTGGGGTTAGTAATTCTTACGTTTGGGGGTTAGATTTCTTACGTTTTGGGGTTAGTAATTCTTACGTTTGGGGGTTAGTAATTCTCACGTTTGGGGGTAAGATTTCTTACGTTTTGGGGTTAGTAATTCTTTCGTTTGGAAGTTAGATTTCTTACGTTTTGGGTTAGTAATTCTTACGTTTGGGGGTTAGTAATTCTTACGTTTTGGAGTTAGTAATTTATACTTTTGGGGGTTAGTAATTCTTACGTTTGGGGGTTATTAATTCTTTCGTTTAGGAGTAAGATTTTTTACGTTTTGGGGTTAGTAATTCTTACGTTTGGGGGTTAGTAATTCTTACGTTTTGAGGTTAGATTTTTTACGTTTTGGGGTTAGTAATTCTTACGTTTGGGGGTTAGTAATTCTTATTTTTGGGGGTTAGATTTCTTACTTTTTATGGTTAGTAATTCTTACGTTTAAGGGTTACTAATTCCTACCTTTGGAGGTTAGATTTCTTACGTCTTGGGGTTAGTAATTCCTACGTTTGGGGTTGAGTAATTCTCACGTTTGGGGGTTAGATTTTCTACGTTTTGGGGTTAGTAATTCTTATGATTGGGGATTAAATTTTTTACGTTTTGGGGTTAGTAATTCTTACGCTGTGGGGTTAGTAATTCTCACGTTTTGGGGTTAGTAATTCTTACGTTTGGGGGTTGGTAATTCTTACGTTTGGGGGTTAGATTTCTTACGTTTTTGGGTTAGTAATTCTTACGTTTGGGGGTTAGATGACTTACGTTTTGGGTATAGTAATTCTTACGTTGAAGTGTTAGTAATTTTTACGTTTGGAGGTTAGATTTCTTACGTTTTGGGGTTAGTAATTCTTAGGTTTGGGGGTTAGTAATTCTTACTTTCGGGGGTTAGATTTCTTACGTTTTGGGGTTAGTAATTCTTACGTTTGGGGTTTAGTAATTATCACGTTTGGGGGTTAGATTTCTTACGTTTTGGGGTTAGTAATTTTTACGTTTGGGAGTTAGATTTCTTACGTTTTGGGGTTAGTAATTCTTACGTTTGGGGGTTAGATTTCTTACGTTTTGGGGTTAGTAATTCTTACGTTTGGGGGTTAGTAATTCTCACGTTTGGGGGTAAGATTTCTTACGTTTTGGGGTTAGTAATTCTTTCGTTTGGAAGTTAGATTTCTTACGTTTTGGGTTAGTAATTCTTACGTTTGGGGGTTAGTAATTCTTACGTTTTGGAGTTAGTAATTTATACTTTTGGGGGTTAGTAATTCTTACGTTTGGGGGTTATTAATTCTTTCGTTTAGGAGTAAGATTTTTTACGTTTTGGGGTTAGTAATTCTTACGTTTGGGGGTTAGTAATTCTTACGTTTTGAGGTTACATTTTTTACGTTTTGGGGTTAGTAATTCTTACGTTTGGGGGTTAGTAATTTTTATTTTTGGGGGTTAGATTTCTTACTTTTTATGGTTAGTAATTCTTACGTTTAAGGGTTAGTAATTCCTACCTTTGGAGGTTAGATTTCTTACGTCTTGGGGTTAGTAATTCCTACGTTTGGGGTTGAGTAATTCTTACGTTTGGGGGTTAGATTTTTTACGTTTTGGGGTTAGTAATTCTTATGTTTGGGGATTAAATTTTTTACGTTTTGGGGTTAGTAATTCTTACGCTGTGGGGTTAGTAATTCTCACGTTTTGGGGTTAGTAATTCTTACGTTTGGGGGTTGGTAATTCTTACGTTTGGGGGTTAGATTTCTTACGTTTTTGGGTTAGTAATTCTTACGTTTGGGGGTTAGATGACTTACGTTTTGGGTATAGTAATTCTTACGTTGAAGTGTTAGTAATTTTTACGTTTGGAGGTTAGATTTCTTACGTTTTGGGGTTAGTAATTCTTAGGTTTGGGGGTTAGTAATTCTTACTTTCGGGGGTTAGATTTCTTACGTTTTGGGGTTAGTAATTCTTACGTTTGGGGGTTAGTAATTCCTACGTTTGGGGGTTAGATTTCTTACCTTTTTGGGGTTAGTAATTCTTACGTTTGGGGGTTAGATTTTTTACGTTTTATGGTTAGTAATTCTTATGTTTAAGGGTTAGTAATTCTTACGTTTGGGGGTTTGTAATTCTTACGTTTGGGGGTTAGATTTCTTAGGTTTTGGGGTTAGTAATTCTTCCGTTTGCCGGTTAGTAATTCTTACTTTTGGAGTTAGATTTCTGAAGTTTTGGAGTTAGTAATTCTTACGTTTGGGGGTTAGATTTTTTACGTTTTATGGTTAGTAATTCTTACGTTTAAGGGTTAGTAATTTCTACCTTTGGAGGTTAGATGTCTTACGTTTTGGGGTTAGTAATTCCTACCTTTGGGGTTTAGATTTCTTACGTTTTGGGGATAGCAATTCTTATGTTTGGGGGTTAGTAATTCTTACGTTTGGGAGTTAGATTTCTTACACTTTGGGGTTAGTAATTCTTAAGTTTGGGGGTTAGTAATTCTTACGTCTGGGGGTTAGATTTCTTACTTTTTGGGGTTAGTAATTCTTTCCTTTGGGGGTTAGATTTCTAAAGTTTTGCGGTTAATAATTCTTACGTTAAAGGGTTAATAATTCTCACCTTTGGAGGTTAGAGTTTTTACGTTTTGGGGTTAGTAATTCTTACGTTTGGTGTTTAGTAATTCTCACGTTTGGGGGTTAGATTTCTTACGTTTTAAGGTTAGTAATTCTTACGTTTGGGGGTTAGTAATTCTTACGTTTAGGGGTAAGATTTCTTACGTTTTGGGTTAGTAATTCTAACGTTTTGGTGTTAGTAATTCTTACGTTTCGGGGTTAGATTTCTTACGTTTTAGGGTTAGTAATTCTTACGTTTGCGGGTTAGTAATTTTTACTTTTGGGGTTAGATTTCTCAAGTTTTGGGGTTAGTTATTCTTACATTTGGGGGTTAATAATTCTTACGTTTAGGGGTTAGATTTCTTAAGTTTTATAGTTAGTAATTCTTTCGTTTAAGGGTTAGTATTTCCTACCTTTGGAGGTTAGATGTCTTACGATTTGGGGTTAGTAATTCCTACGTTTGGGGTTTAGTAATTCTCACGATTGGGGGTTAGATTTCTTACGTTTTGGGGTTAGTACTTCTTACGTTTGGGAGTTAGTAATTCTTATGTTTGGGGGTTAGATTTCTGACGTTTGGGGGTTTGTAATTCTTACGTTTGGGGGTTAGATTTCTTACGTTTTGGGGTTAGTAATTCTTACGTTTGGGGGTTAAATTTCTTACGTTTTGGGGATAGTAATTCTTAAGTTTAAGAGGTTAGTAATTCTTACGTTTGTGGGTTAGATCTCCTACGTTTTGGGGTTCGTAATTCTTAAGTTTGGGAGTTAGTAATTCTTACGTTTTGGGGTTAGATTTTTTATATTTTGGGGTTAGTAATTCTTACGTTTGCAGGTTAGTAATTCTTACTTTTGGGGGTTAAATTTCTTACGTTTTGGGGTTAGTAATTCTTTCGTTTGGGGGTTAGTAATTGTTACGTTTGGGGGTTAGATTTCTTACGTTTAGGGGTTCGTAATTCTTACGTGTGGGGGTTAGATATCTTACGTTTTGGGGTTAGTAATTCTTACGTTTGGGGGTTAGATATCTTACGGTTTAAAGTTAGTAATTCTTATGTTTGGGGGTTAGATTTCTTACGTTTTGGGGTTTGTAATTCTTACGTTTGGGGGTTAGATTTCTTACGTTTTGGGGTTAGTAATTCTTACGTTTGGGGGTTAGATTTCTTACGTTTTGGGGTTATTAATTATTATGTTTGGGGGTTAGTAATTCTTATGTTTGAAGGTAAGAATTTTTACGTTTTGGGGTTACAAATTCTTACGTTAAGGGGTTAGTAATTCTTACGTTTGGGGATTAGATTTCTTACGTTTTGGGGTTAGTAATTCTTACGTTTGAGGGTTAGTAATTCTTACGTTTGGAGGTTAGATTTCTTACGTTTTATGGTTGGTAATTCTTACGTTTGGGGGTTAGATTTCTTACGTTTTGGGGTTAGTAATTTTTACGTTTAGGGGTTACTAATTCTTACGTTTGGGGGTTAAATTTCTTACGTTTTGGGGTTAGTAATTCTTACCTTCGGGGGTTAGTAATTCTTACGTTTGGGGGTTAGATTTCTTACGTTTTGGGGTTAGTAATTCTTACGTTTGGGTGTTAGATTTCTTACGTTTTTGGGCTAGTAAATATTACGTTTGGGGGTTAGATTTCTTACGTTTTGGGTTTAGTAATTCTTACATTTAAGGGTTTTTAATTTTTTCGTTTGGGTGTTAGCTTTCTTACGTTTTGGGGTTAGTAATTCTTACGTTTGGGGGTTAGTAATTCTTACGTTTGGGGGTTAGATTTTTTACGTTTTGGGGTTAGTAATTCTTACGTTTAAGGGTTAGTAATTCTTACGTTTGAGGGTTAGATTTCTCACCTTTTTGGGTTAGTAATTCTTACGTTTGGGGGTTAGTAATTCTTACGTTTGGAATTTTAATTACTTACGTTTGGGGGTTAGTAATTCTTACGTTTGGGGGTCAGATTTCTTACGTTTTGGGGGTAGTAATTCTTACGTGTAAGGGTTAGTAATTCTTACCTTTGGAGGTTAGATTTCTTACGTTTTGGGGTTAGTAATTCTTACGTTTGGGGTTTAGTAATTCTCACGTTTGGAGGTTAGATTTCTTCCGTTTTGGGGTTAGTAATTTTTACGTTTGGGAGTTAGATTTCTTACGTTTTGGGGTTAGTAATTCTTCCGTTTGGGGGTTAGATTTCTTACGTTTTGGGGTTAGTAATTCTTACGTTTGGGGGTAAGATTTTTTACCTTTTGGGGTTAGTATTTCTTACGTTTGGGGGTTAGATTTCTTACGTTTGGGGTTAGTAATTCTTACGTTTGGGGGTTAGTAATTCTTACGTTTTGGAGGTTAGATTTCTTACGTTTTGGGGTTAGTAATTCTTACGTTTGGCGGTTAGTAATTCTTACGTTTGGAGGTTAGATTTCTTACGTTTTGGGGTTAGTAATTCTTACGTTTGGGGGTTAGTAATTCTTACCTTTGGGGGTTACATTTCTTACGTTTCGTGGTTAGTAATTCTTACGTTTGGGGGGTTAGATTTCTTACGTTTTATGGTTAGTAATTCTTACGTTTGGCGGTTAGTAATTCTTACGTTTGGAGGTTAGATTTCTTACGTTTTGGGGTTAGTAATTCTTAGGTTTGGGGGTTAGTAATTCTTACTTTCGGGGGTTAGATTTCTTACGTTTTGGGGTTAGTAATTCTTACGTTTGAGGGTTAGTAATTCCTACGTTTGGGGGTTAGATTTCTTACCTTTTTGGGGTTAGTAATTCTTACGTTTGGGGGTTAGATTTCTTACGTTTTTGGGTTAGTAATTCTTACGTTTGGGGGTTAGATGACTTACGTTTTGGGTATAGTAATTCTTACGTTGAAGGGTTAGTAATTCTTACGTTTGGAGGTTAGATTTCTTACGTTTTGGGGTTAGTAATTCTTAGGTTTGGGGGTTAGTAATTCTTACTTTCGGGGGTTAGATTTCTTACGTTTTGGGGTTAGTAATTCTTACCTTTGGGGGTTAGTAATTCCTACGTTTGGGGGTTAGATTTCTTACCTTTTCGGGGTTCGTAATTCTTACGTTTGGGGGTTAGTAATTCTTACGTTTGGGGGTTAGATTTCTTACGGTTTGGGGTTAGTAATTCTTATGTTTGGAGGTTTGTAATTCTTACGTTTGGGGGTTAGATTTCTTACGTTTGGGGTTAGTAATTCTTACGTTTGGGGGTTAGTAATTCTTACGTTTAGGGGTTAGATTTTTTACGTTTTGGGGTTAGTAATTCTTACGTTTGGGGGTTAGTAAATCTTACCATTGGGGGTTATATTTCTTAAGTTTTGGGGTTAGTAATTCTTACGTTTGGGGGTTAGTAATTCTTACGTTTGGGGGTTAGTAATTCTTACGTATTGGGGTTAGTAATTCTTACGTTTGGGGGTTAGTAATTCTTACGTTTGGGGGTTAGATTTCTTACGTTTTGGGGTTAGTAATTCTTATGTTTGGGGATTAAATTTTTTACGTTTTGAGGTTAGTAATTCTTACGCTGTGGGGTTAGTAATTCTCACGTTTTGGGGTTAGTAATTCTTACGTTTAGGGGTTGGTAATTCTTACGTTTGGGGGTTAGATTTCTTACGTTTTGGGGTTAGTATATCTTACGTTTGGGGGTTAGATCACTTACGTTTTGGGTATAGTAATTCTTACGTTGAAGGGTTAGTAATTCTTACGTTTGGAGGTTAGATTTCTTACGTTTTGGGGTTAATAATTCTTAGGTTTGGGGGTTAGTAATTCTTACTTTCGGGGGTTAGATTTCTTACGTTTTGGGGTTAGTAATTCTTACGTTTGGCGGTTAGTAATTCCTACGTTTGGGGGTTAGATTTCTTACCTTTTTGGGGTTAGTAATTCTTACGTTTGGGGGTTAGTAATTCTTACGTTTGGGGGTTAGATTTCTTACGTTTTGGGGTTAGTAATTCTTACGTTTGGGGGTTAGTAATTCTTACGTTTGGGGGTTAGATTTCTTAAGTTTTGGGGTTAGTAATTCTTACGTTTGGGGGTTAGTAATTCTTACGTTTGGGGGTTAGTAATTCTTACGGATTGGGGTTAGTAATTCTTACGTTTGGGGGTTAGTAATTCTTACCTTTGGGGGCTAGATTTCTTACGTTTTGGGGTTAGTAATTCTTACGTTTGGGGGCTGGTAATTCTTACGTTTAGGGGTTAGATTTCTTACGTTTTGGAGTTAGTAATTCTTACGTATGGGGGTTAGGTTTCTTACGTTTTGGGGTTAGTAATTCTTAGGTTTGGGGGTTAGTAATTCTTACTTTCGGGGGTTAGATTTCTTACGTTTTGGGGTTAGTAATTCTTACGTTTGGGGGCTGGTAATTCTTACGTTTAGGGGTTAGATTTCTTACGTTTTGGAGTTAGTAATTCTTACGTATGGGGGTTAGGTTTCTTACGTTTTGGGGTTAGTAATTCTTAGGTTTGGGGGTTAGTAATTCTTACTTTCGGGGGTTAGATTTCTTACGTTTTGGGGTTAGTAATTCTTACGTTTGGGGGTTGGATTTCTTACGTTTTGGGGTTAGTAATTCTTACGTTTGGGGGTTAGTAATTCTTACGTTTGGGGGTTAGATTTCTTACGTTTTGGGGTTAGTAATTCTTACGTTTGGGGGTTAGTAATTCTTACGTTTGTGGGTTAGATTTCTTACGTTTTGGGGTTAGTATTTCTTACGTTTGGGATTTAGTAATTCTTACGTTTGGGGGTTAGATTTCCTACGTTTTGGGGTTAGTAATTCTTACGTTTGGGGGTTAGATTTCTTACGTTTTGGGGTTACTAATTCTTACGTTTGGGGTTAGTAATTCTTACGTTTGGGGGTTAGTAATTCTTACGTTTGGTGTTAGAGTTCTTACCTTTTGGGGTTAGTACTTCTTACGTTTGGGGGTTATATTTCTTACGTTTTGGGGTTAGTAATTCTTACGTTTGTGGGTTAGTTATTCTCAGGTTTGGGGTGTAGATTTTTTACGTTTTGGGGTTAGTAATTATTACGTTTGGGAGTTAGTAATTCTTACGTTTGGGGGTTAGATTTCTTACGTTTTGGGGTTAGTAATTATTACGTTTGGGGGGATAGTAATTCTTACGTGTGGGGGTTAGATTTCTTACGGTTTGGGGTTAGTAATTGTTACGTTTGGGGGTAAGTAATTCTTACGTTTGGGGGTTAGATTTCTTACGTTTTGGGGTTAGTAATTCTTACGCTTGGGGTTAGTAATTCTTACGTTTGGGGGTTAGATTTCTTACGTTTTGGGGTTAGTAATTCTTACGTTTAGGGGCTGGTAATTCTTACGTTTGGGGGTTAGATTTCTTACGTTTTGGAGTTAGTAATTCTTACGTTTGGGGGTTAGGTTTCTTACGTTTTGGGGTTAGTAATTCTTAGGTTTGGGGGTTAGTAATTCTTATTTTCGGGGGTTAGATTTCTTACGTTTTGGGGTTAGTAATTCTTACGTTTGAGGGTTAGTAATTCCTAAGTTTGGGGGTTAGATTTCTTACCTTTTTGGGGTTAGTAATTCGTACGTTTGGGGGTTAGATTTCTTACGTTTTTGGGTTAGTAATTCTTACGTTTGGGGGTTAGATGACTTACGTTTTGGGTATAGTAATTCTTACGTTGAAGGGTTAGTAATTCTTACGTTTGGAGGTTAGATTTCTTACGGTTTGGGGTTAGTAATTCTTATGTTTGGAGGTTTGTAATTCTTACGTTTGGGGGTTAGATTTCTTACGTTTGGGGTTAGTAATTCTTACGTTTGGGGGTTAGTAATTCTTACGTTTAGGGGTTAGATTTTTTACGTTTTGGGGTTAGTAATTCTTACGTTTGGGGGTTAGTAAATCTTACCATTGGGGGTTATATTTCTTAAGTTTTGGGGTTAGTAATTCTTACGTTTGGGGGTTAGTAATTCTTACGTTTGGGGGTTAGTAATTCTTACGTATTGGGGTTAGTAATTCTTACGTTTGGGGGTTAGTAATTCTTACGTTTGGGGGTTAGATTTCTTACGTTTTGGGGTTAGTAATTCTTATGTTTGGGGATTAAATTTTTTACGTTTTGAGGTTAGTAATTCTTACGCTGTGGGGTTAGTAATTCTCACGTTTTGGGGTTAGTAATTCTTACGTTTAGGGGTTGGTAATTCTTACGTTTGGGGGTTAGATTTCTTACGTTTTGGGGTTAGTATATCTTACGTTTGGAGGTTAGATCACTTACGTTTTGGGTATAGTAATTCTTACGTTGAAGGGTTAGTAATTCTTACGTTTGGAGGTTAGATTTCTTACGTTTTGGGGTTAATAATTCTTAGGTTTGGGGGTTAGTAATTCTTACTTTCGGGGGTTAGATTTCTTACGTTTTGGGGTTAGTAATTCTTACGTTTGGCGGTTAGTAATTCCTACGTTTGGGGGTTAGATTTCTTACCTTTTTGGGGTTAGTAATTCTTACGTTTGGGGGTTAGTAATTCTTACGTTTGGGGGTTAGATTTCTTACGTTTTGGGGTTAGTAATTCTTACGTTTGGGGGTTAGTAATTCTTACGTTTGGGGGTTAGATTTCTTAAGTTTTGGGGTTAGTAATTCTTACGTTTGGGGGTTAGTAATTCTTACGTTTGGGGGTTAGTAATTCTTACGGATTGGGGTTAGTAATTCTTACGTTTGGGGGTTAGTAATTCTTACCTTTGGGGGCTAGATTTCTTACGTTTTGGGGTTAGTAATTCTTACGCTTGGGGTTAGTAATTCTTACGTTTGGGGGCTGGTAATTCTTACGTTTAGGGGTTAGATTTCTTACGTTTTGGAGTTAGTAATTCTTACGTATGGGGGTTAGGTTTCTTACGTTTTGGGGTTAGTAATTCTTAGGTTTGGGGGTTAGTAATTCTTACTTTCGGGGGTTAGATTTCTTACGTTTTGGGGTTAGTAATTCTTACGTTTGGGGGCTGGTAATTCTTACGTTTAGGGGTTAGATTTCTTACGTTGAAGGGTTAGTAATTCTTACGTTTGGAGGTTAGATTTCTTACGGTTTGGGGTTAGTAATTCTTATGTTTGGAGGTTTGTAATTCTTACGTTTGGGGGTTAGATTTCTTACGTTTGGGGTTAGTAATTCTTACGTTTGGGGGTTAGTAATTCTTACGTTTAGGGGTTAGATTTTTTACGTTTTGGGGTTAGTAATTCTTACGTTTGGGGGTTAGTAAATCTTACCATTGGGGGTTATATTTCTTAAGTTTTGGGGTTAGTAATTCTTACGTTTGGGGGTTAGTAATTCTTACGTTTGGGGGTTAGTAATTCTTACGTATTGGGGTTAGTAATTCTTACGTTTGGGGGTTAGTAATTCTTACGTTTGGGGGTTAGATTTCTTACGTTTTGGGGTTAGTAATTCTTATGTTTGGGGATTAAATTTTTTACGTTTTGAGGTTAGTAATTCTTACGCTGTGGGGTTAGTAATTCTCACGTTTTGGGGTTAGTAATTCTTACGTTTAGGGGTTGGTAATTCTTACGTTTGGGGGTTAGATTTCTTACGTTTTGGGGTTAGTATATCTTACGTTTGGGGGTTAGATCACTTACGTTTTGGGTATAGTAATTCTTACGTTGAAGGGTTAGTAATTCTTACGTTTGGAGGTTAGATTTCTTACGTTTTGGGGTTAATAATTCTTAGGTTTGGGGGTTAGTAATTCTTACTTTCGGGGGTTAGATTTCTTACGTTTTGGGGTTAGTAATTCTTACGTTTGGCGGTTAGTAATTCCTACGTTTGGGGGTTAGATTTCTTACCTTTTTGGGGTTAGTAATTCTTACGTTTGGGGGTTAGTAATTCTTACGTTTGGGGGTTAGATTTCTTACGTTTTGGGGTTAGTAATTCTTACGTTTGGGGGTTAGTAATTCTTACGTTTGGGGGTTAGATTTCTTAAGTTTTGGGGTTAGTAATTCTTACGTTTGGGGGTTAGTAATTCTTACGTTTGGGGGTTAGTAATTCTTACGGATTGGGGTTAGTAATTCTTACGTTTGGGGGTTAGTAATTCTTACCTTTGGGGGCTAGATTTCTTACGTTTTGGGGTTAGTAATTCTTACGCTTGGGGTTAGTAATTCTTACGTTTGGGGGCTGGTAATTCTTACGTTTAGGGGTTAGATTTCTTACGTTTTGGAGTTAGTAATTCTTACGTATGGGGGTTAGGTTTCTTACGTTTTGGGGTTAGTAATTCTTAGGTTTGGGGGTTAGTAATTCTTACTTTCGGGGGTTAGATTTCTTACGTTTTGGGGTTAGTAATTCTTACGTTTGGGGGCTGGTAATTCTTACGTTTAGGGGTTAGATTTCTTACGTTTTGGAGTTAGTAATTCTTACGTATGGGGGTTAGGTTTCTTACGTTTTGGGGTTAGTAATTCTTAGGTTTGGGGGTTAGTAATTCTTACTTTCGGGGGTTAGATTTCTTACGTTTTGGGGTTAGTAATTCTTACGTTTGGGGGTTGGATTTCTTACGTTTTGGGGTTAGTAATTCTTACGTTTGGGGGTTAGTAATTCTTACGTTTGTGGGTTAGATTTCTTACGTTTTGGGGTTAGTATTTCTTACGTTTGGGATTTAGTAATTCTTACGTTTGGGGGTTAGTAATTCTTACGTTTGTGGGTTAGATTTCTTACGTTTTGGGGTTAGTATTTCTTACGTTTGGGATTTAGTAATTCTTACGTTTGGGGGTTAGATTTCCTACGTTTTGGGGTTAGTAATTCTTACGTTTGGGGGTTAGATTTCTTACGTTTTGGGGTTACTAATTCTTACGTTTGGGGTTAGTAATTCTTACGTTTGGGGGTTAGTAATTCTTACGTTTGGTGTTAGAGTTCTTACCTTTTGGGGTTAGTACTTCTTACGTTTGGGGGTTATATTTCTTACGTTTTGGGGTTAGTAATTCTTACGTTTGTGGGTTAGTTATTCTCAGGTTTGGGGTGTAGATTTTTTACGTTTTGGGGTTAGTAATTATTACGTTTGGGAGTTAGTAATTCTTACGTTTGGGGGTTAGATTTCTTACGTTTTGGGGTTAGTAATTATTACGTTTGGGGGGATAGTAATTCTTACGTGTGGGGGTTAGATTTCTTACGGTTTGGGGTTAGTAATTGTTACGTTTGGGGGTAAGTAATTCTTACGTTTGGGGGTTAGATTTCTTACGTTTTGGGGTTAGTAATTCTTACGCTTGGGGTTAGTAATTCTTACGTTTGGGGGTTAGATTTCTTACGTTTTGGGGTTAGTAATTCTTACGTTTAGGGGCTGGTAATTCTTACGTTTGGGGGTTAGATTTCTTACGTTTTGGAGTTAGTAATTCTTACGTTTGGGGGTTAGGTTTCTTACGTTTTGGGGTTAGTAATTCTTAGGTTTGGGGGTTAGTAATTCTTATTTTCGGGGGTTAGATTTCTTACGTTTTGGGGTTAGTAATTCTTACGTTTGAGGGTTAGTAATTCCTAAGTTTGGGGGTTAGATTTCTTACCTTTTTGGGGTTAGTAATTCGTACGTTTGGGGGTTAGATTTCTTACGTTTTTGGGTTAGTAATTCTTACGTTTGGGGGTTAGATGACTTACGTTTTGGGTATAGTAATTCTTACGTTGAAGGGTTAGTAATTCTTACGTTTGGAGGTTAGATTTCTTACGTTTTGGGGTTAGTAATTCTTAGGTTTGGGGGTTAGTAATTCTTACTTTCGGGGGTTAGATTTCTTACGTTTTGGGGTTAGTAATTCTTACCTTTGGGGGTTAGTAATTCCTACGTTTGGGGGTTAGATTTCTTACCTTTTTGGGGTTAGTAATTCTTACGTTTGGGGGTTAGTAATTCTTACGTTTGGGGGTTAGATTTCTTACGGTTTGGGGTTAGTAATTCTTATGTTTGGAGGTTTGTAATTCTTACGTTTGGGGGTTAGATTTCTTACGTTTGGGGTTAGTAATTCTTACGTTTGGGGGTTAGTAATTCTTACGTTTAGGGGTTAGATTTTTTACGTTTTGGGGTTAGTAATTCTTACGTTTGGGGGTTAGTAAATCTTACCATTGGGGGTTATATTTCTTAAGTTTTGGGGTTAGTAATTCTTACGTTTGGGGGTTAGTAATTCTTACGTTTGGGGGTTAGTAATTCTTACGTATTGGGGTTAGTAATTCTTACGTTTGGGGGTTAGTAATTCTTACGTTTGGGGGTTAGATTTCTTACGTTTTGGGGTTAGTAATTCTTATGTTTGGGGATTAAATTTTTTACGTTTTGAGGTTAGTAATTCTTACGCTGTGGTGTTAGTAATTCTCACGTTTTGGGGTTAGTAATTCTTACGTTTAGGGGTTGGTAATTCTTACGTTTGGGGGCTAGATTTCTTACGTTTTGGGGTTAGTAATTCTTACGTTTGGGGGTTAGATGACTTACGTTTTGGGTATAGTAATTCTTACGTTGAAGGGTTAGTAATTCTTACGTTTGGAGGTTAGATTTCTTACGTTTTGGGGTTAATAATTCTTAGGTTTGGGGGTTAGTAATTCTTACTTTCGGGGGTTAGATTTCTTACGTTTTGGGGTTAGTAATTCTTACGTTTGGCGGTTAGTAATTCCTACGTTTGGGGGTTAGATTTCTTACCTTTTTGGGGTTAGTAATTCTTACGTTTGGGGGTTAGTAATTCTTACGTTTGGGGGTTAGATTTCTTACGTTTTGGGGTTAGTAATTCTTACGTTTGGGGGTTAGTAATTCTTACGTTTGGGGGTTAGATTTCTTAAGTTTTGGGGTTAGTAATTCTTACGTTTGGGGGTTAGTAATTCTTACGTTTGGGGGTTAGTAATTCTTACGGATTGGGGTTAGTAATTCTTACGTTTGGGGGTTAGTAATTCTTACCTTTGGGGGTTAGATTTCTTACGTTTTGGGGTTAGTAATTCTTACGCTTGGGGTGAGTAATTCTTACGTTTGGGGGTTATATTTCTTACGTTTTGGGGTTAGTAATTCTTACGTTTAGGGGCTGGTAATTCTTACGTTTAGGGGTTAGATTTCTTACGTTTTGGAGTTAGTAATTCTTACGTATGGGGGTTAGGTTTCTTACTTTTTGGGGTTAGTAATTCTTAGGTTTGGGGGTTAGTAATTCTTACTTTCGGGGGTTAGATTTCTTACGTTTTGGGGTTAGTAATTCTTACGTTTGGGGGTTGGATTTCTTACGTTTTGGGGTTAGTAATTCTTACGTTTGGGGGTTAGTAATTCTTACGTTTGGGGGTTAGATTTCTTACGTTTTGGGGTTAGTAATTCTTACGTTTGGGGGTTAGTAATTCTTACGTTTGTGGGTTAGATTTCTTACGTTTTGGGGTTAGTATTTCTTACGTTTGGGGGTTAGTAATTCTTACGTTTGGGGGTTAGATTTCCTACGTTTTGGGGTTAGTAATTCTTACATTTGGGGGTTAGATTTCTTACGTTTTGGGGTTAGTAATTCTTACGTTTGGGGTTAGTAATTCTTACGTTTGGGGGTTAGTAATTCTTACGTTTGGTGTTAGATTTCTTACCTTTTGGGGTTAGTAATTCTTACGTTTGGGGGTTAGATTTCTTACGTTTTGGGGTTAGTAATTCTTACGTTTGTGGGTTAGTTATTCTCAGGTTTGGGGTTTAGATTTTTTACGTTTTGGGGTTAGTAATTATTACGTTTGGGAGTTAGTAATTCTTACGTTTGGGGTTTAGATTTCTTACGTTTTGGGGTTAGTAATTATTACGTTTGGGGGGATAGTAATTCTTACGTGTGGGGGTTAGATTTCTTACGGTTTGGGGTTAGTAATTGTTACGTTTGGGGGTAAGTAATTCTTACGTTTGGGGGTTAGATTTCTTACGTTTTGGGGTTAGTAATTCTTACGCTTGGGGTTAGTAATTCTTACGTTTGGGGGTTAGATTTCTTACGTTTTGGGGTTAGTAATTCTTACGTTTAGGGGCTGGTAATTCTTACGTTTGGGGGTTAGATTTCTTTCGTTTTGGAGTTAGTAATTCTTACGTTTGGGGGTTAGGTTTCTTACGTTTTGGGGTTAGTAATTCTTAGGTTTGGGGGTTAGTAATTCTTATTTTCGGGGGTTAGATTTCTTACGTTTTGGGGTTAGTAATTCTTACGTTTGAGGGTTAGTAATTCCTACGTTTGGGGGTTAGATTTCTTACCTTTTTGGGGTTAGTAATTCTTACGTTTGGGGGTTAGATTTCTTACGTTTTGGGGTTAGTAATTCGTACGTTTTTTGGGTTAGATTTCTTACGTTTTGGGGTTAGTAATTCTTACGTTTGGGGGTTAGTAATTCTTACGTTTGGGGGTTAGATTTCTTACGTTTTGGGGTTAGTATTTCGTACGTTTGAGGGTTAGTAATTCTTAAGTTTGGGGGTTAGATTTCCTACGTTTTGGGGTTAGTAATTCTTACGTTTGGGGGTTAGATTTCTTACGTTTTGGGGTTAGTAATTGTTACGTTTTGGGGTTAGTAATTCTTACGTTTGGGGGTTTGTAATTCTTACGTTTGGGGTTAGATTTCTTACGTTTTGGGGTTAGTAATTCTTACGTTTGGGGGTTAGATTTCTTACGTTTTGGGGTTAATAATTCTTACGTTTTCGGGTTAGTTATTCTTAGGTTTGGGGTTTAGATTTTTTACGTTTTGGGGTTAGTAATTATTACGTTTGGGAGTTAGTAATTCTTACGTTTGGGGGTTAGATTTCTTACGTTTTGGGGTTAGTAATTATTACGTTTGGGGGGTTAGTAATTCTTACGTGTGGGGGTTAGATTTCTTACGGTTTGGGGTTAGTAATTGTTACGTTTGGGGGTTTGTAATTCTTACGTCTGGGGGTTAGATTTCTTACGTTTTGGGGTTAGTAATTCTTACGTTTGGGGGTTATATTTCTTACGTTTTGGGGTTAGTAATTCTTACGTTTGGGGGTTAGTAATTGTTACGTTTGGGGTTAGATTTCTTACGTTTTGGGGTTAGTAATTCTTACGTTTGGGGGTTAGATTTCTTACGTTTTGGGGTTAGTAATTCTTACGTTTTGGGGTTTGTAATTCTTACGTTTGGGAGTTAGATTTTTTACGTTTTGGGGTTAGTAATTCTTACGTTTGGGGGTTAGATTTCTTACGTTTTGGGGTTAGTAATTCTTACGTTTGGGGGTTAGTAATTCTTACGTTTGGGGGTTGGTAATTCTTACGTTTGGGGGTTAGATTTCTTACGTTTTGGGGTTAGTAATTGTTACGTTTGAGGGTTACTAATTCTTACGTTTGGGGGTTAGATTTCTTACGTTTGGGGGTTAGTAATTCTTACGTTTTGGGGTTAGTAATTCTTACGTTTTGGGGTTAGTAATTCTTACGTTTGGGGGTTAGATTTCTTACGTTTTGGGGTTAATAATTCTTACGTTTTCGGGTTAATTATTCTTAGGTTTGGGGTTTAGATTTTTTACGTTTTGGGGTTAGTAATTATTACGTTTGGGGGTTAGTAATTCTTACGTTTGGGGGTTAGATTTCTTACGTTTTGGGGTTAGTAATTATTACGTTTGGGGGGTTAGTAATTCTTACGTGTGGGGGTTAGATTTCTTACGGTTTGGGGTTAGTAATTGTTACGTTTGGGGGTTTGTAATTCTTACGTTTGGGGGTTAGATTTCTTACGTTTTGGGGTTAGTAGTTCTTACGTTTGGGGGTTATATTTCTTACGTTTTGGGGTTAGTAATTCTTACGTTTGGGGGTTAGTAATTCTTACGTTTGGGGTTAGATTTCTTACGTTTTGGGGTTAGTAATTCTTACGTTTGGGGGTTAGATTTCTTACGTTTTGGGGTTAGTAATTCTTACGTTTTGGGGTTTGTAATTCTTACGTTTGGGGGTTAGATTTTTTACGTTTTGGGGTTAGTAATTCTTACGTTTGGGGGTTAGATTTCTTTCGTTTTGGGGTTAGTAATTCTTACGTTTGGGGGTTAGTAATTCTTACGTTTGGGGGTTGGTAATTCTTACGTTTGGGGGTTAGATTTCTTACGTTTTGGGGTTAGTAATTGTTACGTTTGAGGGTTACTAATTCTTACGTTTGGGGGTTAGATTTCTTACGTTTGGGGGTTAGTAATTCTTACGTTTTGGGGTTAGTATTTCTTACGTTTGGGGGTTAGATTTCTTACGTTTTGAGGTGAGTAATTCTTACGTTTGGGGGTTAGATTTGTTACGTTTTGGGGTTAGTAATTCTTACGTTTGGGGGTTAGTAATTGTTACGTTGGGGGGTTAGATTTCTTACCTTTTGGGGTTAGGAATTCTTACGATTGGGGGTTAGTAATTGTTACGTTTGGGGGTTAGATTTCTTACGTTTTGGGGTTAGTAATTCTTACGTTTGGGGGTTAGATTTCTTACCTTTCGGGGTTAGTAATATTTACGTTTGGGGGTTAGTAATTTTTACGTTTGGGGGTTAGATTTCTTACGTTTTGGGGTTAGTAATTCTTACGTTTAGGGGTTAGATTTCTTACGTTTTGGGGTTAGTAATTGGTGTGACTGTGGTACAAGAATGAAGGTTTCCTTTGCATTGTGGGTAATGGCGGCATTTTTCGACGGGGAACACACAGTCCCGTTGTCAAAGGAAAATTGTATGTCTAAAACCAACTCTTCTTTTCGCCATTTCGATCACGACATAGCTTGGCAAATGGGCCACAACTCACGGTAATACCGGCTTAACTAAAGATTACCGTGGACAGGAATATTGAAGAGTTGCTGATAAACTTTCCGCCTGGATCGATCCACCAGCGCTTAAAAGCGCTTTCAACGATGGAAGGATGGAAGACACGTTTCGTTTCTTTGAAAGGTGCCAGTGATTTGCGGGTATCCGGACTTCATGATGCCCTGCAACCACCAGGCGGTCAAAAAAATCAACAATAACTAAGCCACATAAATACGACATGGAACCTCTACGAATCTTCATTAACATAACTAAGCCTTCCCGCCAAAAACGACACAATGGTCCGGCCAAAGTATTCTTTTCCAGATTCCCTCTTCCTTTCTTCCGTGGAGGAAAATAGGCACCCAGAAGGAAAACTAAGGCAAGTTTCACTTTATCTTTACACTTCCAAATGAGTAAGTCACCATTCAAATCTTAACTCTACCTTTTACTTGTAACTTCTGGTCCCTGTTGTTCAAATAGCGGATAACTCTATCCAGTGGATAAATCGCTATCCAGCAGATAAAATGTACTCCAACCAATACATTGTATCCACTGAATTAGCGACTTATTCGCTGGATACAGTTATCCACTATTAGTTTTTATTCAATATTTCAAATATAAAAGGTTTCTTTTGCAGGTCACAGGTCAGAAATACAGCTCACTGTGATAATTGTATACAACCAAGCTAAACAGAGTTCCCTAGCCCTAACCCCATACTAAAAAGCTAATATTTTGGGGTTAGGGGATTCTTACACTCTTGCTTACATGCCAGTACAACATTGACCTGCGGAATGTGACCTGCACATTTTTTCTGTCCCACAATAAATGCATCTGTTGTTTATTCCCAACGTAAAACATCCAAGCATAGTTATGCCCAGAATTTGTATAGTGTGGCAATTCAGTAGTAACTTACTGCATTGCAGGCTGCTCTGTTGTATGAAATGGTCTTCATTTTTGCAGAGCCTGAGGATGAAACTCTAAAGTGTGACTATCCAAACAAAAGCGAGCAAGCAGTACTTTCCCATACTATTATTTTCCAATCCGTACAAGGTGGTTCTAGAATCTGTGGAAATTTTAAAGTGGGCCCATTAAAATCACAGCTACTGAGCAATACGTTCCTGTGGCACTGTTTATTGCATAGTATCAAGTAATTCTAACTTTCGAGGTTGTTGATAAAATCCTTAAGTGCAACCATTTAAATAACAGTTACTGAGCAGCACTTCCCTTTGTTGCTGTTTATTATGCTGCATCAAGTGGTTTTGACTTTTTGAGGCTGTGGATAAAACTCTAAAGTGTGACCATTTAAATGTTAGATCACTTTGTGTAATGCAACAAGAGGAATTAGGGACTGCCATAGAATACCCTGAAATACATAATATGATTAATTATTAGGATAAATGTGATGATATATTTCCAGCCTGGTAAATGAATGAGAATGATGTGTTATTCTAGAAAGTGACACAGGCATACTCGGAAAAAAGAAACTCGAGTGCTCCTATCAGGAGTCGAACCTAAGACCTTCCGATTACTAGTTCGAATGCTCTACCACTGAGCTACAGGAGACTTGTTGGAGCTAAGGCCATTAAACTAGGTTCATGGGACAAATATCCTGCATACTGCTAGGATTTAAATGTCGAACGTGAGGTAAATGTAATAAATGTGACACACTTGCAAGAAGGTCAAGCTACATAAAAATGTTATTTTACCAGCTTGTCAACACAACTAAACAATAGCAATAGCTTTAGGGGCTTACAGACAATGTATGTAAAATAGATAATCATGGGGATATATGGAATATTTACTTGATCAAAAATTCACTCTCAAATCAACATACCTTTTCTTTTCAATGGTGAAAACAGAAAAAAATGTTCTGAATTTGTAGTAGCTCACTACACCCGTTTCTTTCAAAAAGGTACTGTCCACTGCTCTCATTTGGATTATTCATCTCTGCAGACAGTTGAAAGGGCCAGGATGATAGAGAAATGTGGAAAAGAAACTTTCACAGCAGTCAGTCTTAACTATTTATTTTGCAGTAAAATATCCTTTACAGTTACCACTAGCTACTATCAAGTTTCATGAGGATTGGATTGCTAACAACTCATAACAATTTGAGTCATTGTCAGGGCATGGTACCTATTAGACTAAGCATATGTTAATTTACATCTTGTAAAGCTTGATCCTCAGTGTATAACATTAATTTTAAATTGTTTCTTCTCGAGTGAAGCCATTTTTCAGTTTGACTGACATAACAACAACCATTGAGGGGAATGCACCACATCCTAACATTACACAGTTACCATCTGTATTTCTTAACCATGCTAACATTCATGGATCAAGGCAAGTTTAGAGCTATTTTCGTGTGTTGCAAAGCTCAGTTCTGCTTGATTCACATGTTATGTTGCATAACCTCTTTACCATCCCTTTTACCATACAGGTGTATATCAAGCAAGCTGTCTAGTTTGCCTTATTACCTCCAGATCTAAACGAATTTCCAAATACATAAACCTGACGACTTAACACATATATTTTATTTTATCACGAAACCCGCGTGTCTCTACTGAAACGGGACCCGAAGCTCCGCGTGACGTCGCACTGGTTTGCTGACGAGATTGACGGGAGATAAAATGATAACTGCTAATGTGGGATAAATTGGCCACAAAGTGACGCTTTTATTTCACCCGACATCAAGAATATCGATATAATAAACATCACGCAATCTCTTAAGCAAAGGTGGGGTTAAATATCGGCCACCGCCACAAAAATGTGGCAACCCCACCAAGACGAAAAGCAGAGCCTCGATATCACCGGTGACAAACCGAAGAGAACGGTAACGATGCGAGCCCATGACTGACCAACGTTACGTTCAACATGAAAACGATATAACAGTGTAAATGATATAAACGGTGGCGGGCACAGCCCGTGAAAGAGACAAACAATTGAAGCAGTCTGGAGCAAGCTAAGAAAACCATATCAGTATCTAGATCTAGGAAAAATTAAAGACAACATAACCAAATACTACTATTCGAAATCGCTAAGCAGTCAGAAAAATGAATGCCGAGGATGAACCGACAGCCCAATGTCTGACTCAATTCATCCTGGACGCAATCTGTAAACAATTGTCAGCTTGACGAGCGTGAAAAACAAATTATTCTAAAACGAGGAGGCGAATTAGCAGCCCATGACTGACCTAAGTCGCCTACCCGCGTTATGTAGGAATTTAAAGCCGTAGAATTTATAATCGACGCAAAGGCGAATGCACCGCAGCGGCGAATTAGCAGCCCATGACTGACCTAAGTCGCCTACCCGCGTTATTTAGGAATTGAGAGCCGTAGAATTTATAAGTAACGCAAAGGCGAATGCACCACAGGCAAGAAATAAGAAAGGGTAGCAGCCCATGTCTGAACTACGCCATGACCCATTCATCCCTAAATATATTACTTAGTAGTTAGTTGGCATGTAAAGTGCCCGACCTGATGTAGAGCTTGAATGCGTCGGACTTCCAGCGACCAAGAGCCCGGATTTGAGCGTCGGAGTAACCATTCTCAGCTGCAAGACAAGCGGCCCCTATGCGGAAACTATGACTTTTATATCGAGAAGTGTCGAGCCCACAAAAAGTTAAACAACGACGTAGCTCAGAATTGAAATGGGTAATAGTAATAGGGCTCCCATCAGAACAGCAGAAAAGTGGCCCGGGCTTATTGCCTCTTAACCGGCAATACTCGAGGAGCGATTTTACCGGGCAGAATGGAAGGGAATCTTCGCGTTCAATAATGATATCATGGGGCCGATTGTCCGTGTTATGTTTAAAGCGAGCAAGTGTGATCTTGACTCTGCGGATGTCAGCTGAACTCGTAAGAAAGCTGACGTTGCAGTATTGAACAACGCTATCAGAACAATCGAGGCTTTTGGTCGCTAGCTCTCCGACACGGAAAAACCCGTAAAAAGCTAATAAAAACATGGTGGAAAACGTAGTGCGCTGAGAGGCCGAAGAGTTGGTATGCTGCAATGAGCGGACCAGTTGATGGAGAACAGATCTTGTAATGGGCAGCCTAATATCAGCCGACTTCGAGCGACTGATAGCCCTCATAAGTTTTTGAATGACGAATGTTTTGGTAGGATCGTGTACACCGGCTATTTTGTGTACATAACTAGTAGCGGAGAGATAAGACGTTACGGTTGCGTGTGCCAATTTTCGGGCGTTAAGATAGGAAATGAAAAGGGCCAAGGAAGCGCAGGTCAGAGGGAGCAAAGGGGGAGCTGAATTAAAATAGTGTGTGTAAAACTCGGTAAAGACTGCCCACGTTCTCTGATACATTTTCCGAGTAGCAGAAGATAAGGAGGACTCAAGCAGAGCACTCAGGTTAGTGACCAACTCTCCGGCAGAAGGCTCTCGGGCACAGCCGTCGGAAATTCGTCCACCCCCGGACACAATACCTTGAACTTGTCGACCTGAAACCGGGAAATGTAATCGGCGGGAGTATTGTGAACACCTTGAATATGCCTAGCTCGAAACATTATGTTGTGTCGCAAAGAGGTTAACACCAGGTCACGGACCAATATCATCACCAAGTTGTGTTTAGAAGTGTGATGATTAATGATGTCAACCAAAGCAGCATTATCGGTGTTAAAAATGACACATCTGTTGGCCATCAAAGGCCCCCAGATGCGCAGAGCGATAACAATCGGGAAGAATTCTAAAAAGGTGATATTAAAATGCTTCCATGTTTCCGGCCACGCGCCGAAGAACCAATGCTTACCAAAGATAGCGCCATAGCCCTTCGAGCCGGCGGCGTCAGTAAATAACTCGAAAGGATTCGAGACCTCCCATAACTCAGTATAGAAAAAGGTCTTACCATTAAAGTTTTGTAGGAAAGAAAGCCAAACCTGAATGTCAAATTTCGTTTCCTTAGTCAAGCGAATACGGTGATGAGGGCGCTGGATGCCCCTGGTAAGATTGATCATTCGGCGAAGAAAAGCGCGGCCGGGGATGACAACCGAGCAGGTAAAATTCAAAAGGCCTAGTAAAGACTGAAGCTCTCGAAGCGTTACTTTACGCCTCATATAAAAATGATGTAGTAGCAGCTGGCATTTTTGAAACTTATCTTCCGGTAACCTAGCTTCCTGTCGCACCGAATCGAGAGTGATGCCAGCAAACTGTAGCGTGTTGAATGGCCCGACGGTTTTCTCCTGTGCTATTGGAACCCCGAGATAGCTACACATGCGAAGGAAACTGTCAAGATCGGATTGACATTTTTCCTTCGTAGGGGCAATGAAGAGAAAGTCATCCAAAATGTGCACAACACCTGAGGCATTGAACAAATCTTTAGATAGCCACTTGAGAGCTGAGCGAAAAGCTTCGAAAATCGCACAGCTGGAACTACATCCCATTGGCAGAGCGCGATCAAAATAATACTGGTTAGCCCATTTCATGCCTAATAGAGCATGATCCTTAGGGTGAACCGGGATGATGCGAAATGCAGATTTAATATCGGTCTTAGCCATAAAACAGCCAGCTCCTAACTTCTTGATGACAGATATGGCATCACTAATAGACGCATAGTGAACTGATGAGAATTCTTTAGGAATGTAATCGTTAACAGATGAACCCTTAGGATACGACAAATGATGAATTAAGCGAAATTCAGAGGGATCCTTTTTGGGAACGATGCCTAAGGGAGAACAGCGTAAATTCGGAAAAGGAGGTGAAGAAAACGGGCCGGCTATTCTGCCCGCTTCGAGCTCCTTTTCTAGTTTAGCGGTAACAACGTGAGGTTGCTCTTGTGCACTCTTCAAATTAGGGGATTCGAAAGGGCGCCTTTCCCCCATAAACTTAATTCGAAAACCAAAAGAAAAGCCATCAATCAAATATTGTTTTAAAGCTGGAGCATAACCCTGCAAAAGAAAATCAAGCCTTTCCACCCTTACGGGGGTAACCGGACTGCTGAGTAGGGGGATGGGCTTGTTTGGCTCCGGGGCTGGCAGGGGGGGCGCGTTGTGAACTAGGGGATGAACATTGACTTGAGGGGTGGGGTGAACCACATTTGAAACAAACGTGGTCGTAGCGGCACCCACCACAGAATCGCCCGGCGTGAAATGCCCAACAAGTTCCCTTCGGAAACGACTGGCGGTTCCGAGAGCGCGTGGAGACCTTATCAGAGGGAACCTGCGGTCGAGCACGAAAATTTGTCACTGCCCTTAGCCATAGTTCCCAATGAATAGTATCCCAAGGGTATTGGTCGGGAGCTGACTGTCTTATGTAACGAAACTGTTCGTCATAAAATGACCAGTCACCTGGTTTGGACGCAATGTCCCTCACGACCTCGCAGTATTTCATTAACTTAGGAGCCTCAGTAGGAAATTTCTCGACATAAATAGCGACTAAAGTATTAAAAGCTGACAACCACTGACTGAGGTTATGAATCTTCTTAGGTGGCTGGCTAGGTTCTAGTGTCAACTGGGGCTGAGTAGACGACGTACTTGAGGGAGTTAGGGACAGGGAATAACGATCGGTATTTGGGGACAACGAAAGCAACCCGCCAAAATCAACATATTCGTTACCCCAAATTTTTGCTTTGAGTTTTGGGTTGACTCTAGAGCCGAGAGCTATGGCTATGCTTGAAAATGGCTGCCGAGGGGAACTCTGAGGCTGAGTACCTTGTGTGATAGCTGTGATATCCCCTTGAATGGCCTCACTGGCGGAACGTTCCCCATCATTTTCAACAGGAGGAATTGAAGATGCTCTGAGGTCTTGAGTCAAGCTGCGGGTGCCCCTGGGTCCCAACGCCTGTTGTATCGCCTGAGAAATGGTCGTCGAGATGGAGGTGGATAGCGTTTGCAGATCAACTGAGATCAAGTTCTGGTTGTGATGGTTGCTCTGGTTTTGAGAAGCAACAGCGTCGTCTGGAGAAACTTTTTCTTTCGTTGTCAGTGCCAAGGTAAATGAACCAATATCAAAAATACATAGACCAGAGACGTCTAACCACATGTCATGCTAACACTTCCTTAAAAATACAGTTAAGAGAAGGGAGAGAGCTGGTTAACTTCAAAACTCTATCCTCATTTCTCATGGAGTATAGTTTACAAACAATTAAAATTAATAAAACTAATATGGAAAGCATTACTTACAAACAGTATGTTCTCGCATTTAATGTAAATGCTTGTTTTCACGCAGCTTTGTACAAGAATTCAATGTTCAATATACTGTGGATTATGCTTGGTTGATTTCTAGTGTTTAGTTACGATTTTGTCTGGGGTGTATAGGTCCTCACTTCCTCTATCCACCACCAAGCTAAAGTAGTAGAACCAAAATAAAGCCTTATTATTATTATTATTATTATTATTATTATTATTATTATTATTATTATTATTATTATTATATTTTAATAATGCTAGCCTGTCAAAATCTTCCTCGACCAGCGAAATTCACTTCAGTCTTACAGTCAATCAGTAACTTCATTGTCAGTTGTGCTAGTTGGCTACAAGTGGCCTACTGCTTGGCAACACTTCTGACAGTGAAGTTACAACTGCAGGTAAGCACTGGCCACTCACACATAGAACCACTTGGATTCATGTAATTAGTTTCTTATCAATCTCATTAATCTCACATTCTTTTGCAAAATTCAGGTATAACAGCATCACTGAGTCGGAGATTGTGCAAGCCTCAATCTTTTTGTAAGAAGTGTGACTATTGCTACTTCTACTTATGCAATTCTGCATGTGTGGAGGAAAAGCTTCATGATGTTGAAGCATCTGAGGAAGACAGAGCTCTGTCCCTTTATAATTAAAAGCCTGAGAGTGAATATGCTGAGAGTTTAAACAAGAGACCATTCACACAGGTGTGTAAATAATAAAGCATTTTTACACATCACCTCATGGTTGTCATAAAAAAAATACATCAGTGATTATTCAAAAGATAAACAAAAGTCATCATTCACACCTCCTGTTCTTTAGAGTTCCTGCAAGCAATGGCTGTGTTCCAAGTGGCGGAGGTTAAAGAGATGTGAATAAAAAAAATTATATTCCCATTAAAATAATTGTACATAGTTGGTGATTTTCTGAAATTAAACGTTATAAAATTATTTACGCTTCAGTTCAAATCACAGTCAGTCACTTGTTTTTGGTGTGTCCCTGGCGGCACTGATTAGCATCCATATCTCAGGACTGACATAGCAGCAGCTCTGATTGATATTAAACAGCCTGTCTTAAGCCTTGATAATGATAGACAAGCCATGATAACTACAAGCCTTATTAATATTGATCAGACAGATGGTTGCGATGACAATCATAAACCGTTGAATTATCACTTAGTGGGCATGTAAAACTAAATTACCTCCACCTGCAGAGTATGATAATAATAGAAGCCATGATATGCCTGGACAAATACATAAACCATGGTTATATTAAAGCTCGATCATGACAAGTCAGCTAGGTTGTTATATATATTAGATGGCTCGGCATTAACTTGTTGACATTGAAAATGTTTTGTTATTTTTAAGAATTGCCAGTCCATCACTTGATGTTAATAACATCACAATTTCAAATCAGAACAAAACTGAAGTTGTATGCGGCAGGCCAGGGATTAGGTCAAATTGATTCAATGCGCGCACGTAAATATTAACCAGAAGAAAACAAGAAAATAAACTGTGTCTGTTAAAGAGAGCTCGGAATTCAATTTTCATCCCATGTGGAGTGAGTCTTGTGGTTGATGATGAGCCTCATTTCTTCTTCATGTCATGCTTTGTGACAATTTAGGGGCAGGCCAAACCTACATTTCATATGTGAACATCTCTCATATAGGGTATTGGTACTTCCTCCAGCAGTTCAGTGGCAAAGAGAAAACGTCCTGCTCTGGTTCAACTTTTAAAAACAATGCTTTAGATTCTTTCAAGCAACAGTTTCTCAGTTGTTTTTACTTTTAATTTTTTTTAACATTTCGCTAACCTATTCAAATCAAATTTTCTTCCAGAGCTCTTATTTAAAACAGCACCTTTCTTTTGTTAAGCTAAGTCAGCATGGTAAAATAACTGACATAACTCAGCTCCTTTCCCCTCTTCCCACCCCTCAAAGGTGCGAGTCAGTCTTAAGTCTAAAGCCTATCTGGTGGGGGAGTAGAGGTGATTGATTACTCACATTTTTCAGCTTTCTGAAAATGTCCTAGTGCCTATGAAAAAAATAATAATAATAAAAAACGGAAACAGTTTTACCAACAAATTTAAGGCATAAGACAGGATACTGATGCCACATCAATATTATTTTACCTCTTCATATGTAGCAGTTGGTGATGATGCAAATATGGCAGATGCTAGTTTCCTTGTCACCCAACCCATGTCAGCAAAGGTAAAACACCTGTACACAGTAAAAAAAGACACACTGTGGTTTTTTTTTTTTTTTTTTTTTTTTAATGTGTTTGAAAAAAGTTTGAAGAAAACACAGAAACAAAGAATAATTATTATTCAAACGCAGTAATCTGCGGGCTGCTCCTTTTCGATTTGTGATTTGGTTGGACTTTCAGTCTTTGCTTTGTCTGGTAAAAGCCTTTGTTTATGAGAAAATGTTCTCAGTTACAAGATGGGAACTGCTTTAGGGACAGGTATTTGGGGAAACATCGTATTGCTACAAATTAAAAGTCAAAACAGGGCAAAGTGACCTTACCAAATATCAAGTAAATGGCGAGAAGTTGGATCAGTGGGATTCAACTCAATCGCTTTCTGCAAAACAAGTTAAGTTGAAAACAATAATTATTTCAAAAGCTTATCGGATTTTCAAACAATGTATATCATGTTACAATGCAAAGAAATAATAGCACTCATTGTAAATATCAATAATGTAATAAGTCATCAATTACTCATTCTCATACTCAAAACCATAATATTTATTCTGGGTGTTCACGTTACAAGACAGATGGGTTTTTTTTCAGTGAGGTACTACTGCAAATAATAAATAAAATCAAACCACGAATGTCAAAAAAGTTACAAGTTGAAATTTCAAACAAGATATTTTAAATTCTGATTAAGAAGAAAATTGTGAGTACATTCCAGTTAATGTTTCATCTACTATATCATTCTATTACCACCATATCTAACTCAATCCAATGTTTTACGAGGCACCTGTATTTGTATCAGTATGGGGAGATGTTCCCTTAACCCTTCTATAGGAGTTCTTGCCTCCACACTTTTTTCTGTTGCAAAATATTAAGCAATACTGCTATTTTAAAGCTTTTCGAATTCTTTTGTCTCCCACTTTCCACACAGCTCTCACAGACTTTGCCGGTACCACCCCGATAAAGAGATAAGAGATAAAGATAAAGATTTTAATTATTGAAAACAATACATGGCAGCCAAGGGCTGAATTGCGTACCGTTAAAATGTAAGTAATAAAATTACCTAAATATATAATAATGCCATATAATAAATTGCTATTAAGTTCGATTTAGTTCGAAAAGCTATTTACAAGATCTAAAATTAATTCATACAGTATTTATATTAAAACATGACTCAATAATAAAATTATTTCTTGCACGTTTCGTGTTTATTTTTGGAATGTCAAAATTGCGTAATCGTCGGAGCGAATATTTGCAGGCCTGATGTGAAGGTGGCAATAATGCCTGTAGCCTATGATCTGAATCACTTAGGATCTCGTTGAAAAGCGTGACACAAAATATTACTTTGGTGGACGCTAAGCTGTGCTATCTCCATGTGAGTAAGAGCTTCATCGTAACTGAGGCTGGGGCGTATGGTTTTTAAAGCCCTCTTCTGGACTCGCTCTAGTTCATTAACACCCCCGTCTACAACAGAGGAAAAGTTTTCAGCAGGAGCTGTAGCTCAATCAGGTCATTCACTGGGTCACCATGATCACCTTCTCCATTGAGAATGGAAATTTTGGTTAAATGGTGACAAGGGTATCAACGAACACAGAAGTCCACACATTGGTTTCAGCTAGAGAACACTGATGGCAAATTCCAGATGATAAAGTAAACCAACCTAACCAGTTATAATTATGCTGCCATACCCTTTCCACGCAAGATTTTGTCAGTTTGGAATCCACCCCACCTCTCTGGAAATGAAAATTTAGCCTCATATTCCCTTGACTTTCGCTTATGGCAGCTCCTCTCCCTTGGAATTAAATTACAGTGAAAAATACCTTTTCATCACGGGTAAGGATATTTTCTTGGCCTGCACATTCTGACAAAATTGTTTCCCAAATAGCTGCCCATTTTATATATTAATTAATTTGCTTAATTCACAGTATTATACATTTTGTAAATTAGACCGTAACTTAGAATTTTAGTTGTTATTAAAATTTATTTATAATCCCCAAACGAAAGAAATCTAACCCCCAAACGTAAGGATTTGTAACAACCAAACGTAACAAATCTAACCTCCAAACGTAACAATTTATAACCCACAAACGTGGAAAAATCTAACCCCAAAGCGTAAGTATTTGTAACCCCCAAACATAAATAATCTAACCCCCAAACGTAAAGAATTTTAATCCTTAAACGTAAGAAATCTAACCCCCAAGAGGTAAGAATTCATAACCCCCAAACGTAAGGATTTGTAACCCCAAAACGTTAGAAATATAACCCATAAAGAAAAATATTTGTAACACAAACTTAACAAATCTAACCCCCAAACGTAAGAATTTATAACCCACAAACGTAAGAATACTATCCCCCGAACGTAAGAATTTATAACCCCCAAACGTAGGAAATCTACCAACCAAACGTAAAGATTTGTAACCCCCAAACAAACGAAATCTAACCTCCAAACATAAGAATTTATAACACCCAAAAACAAGAAATCTAACCCCCAAACGTAAGAAATCTAACCCCTAAACGTACCGATTTGTAACCCCAAAAACGCAAAAAAATATAACCCCCAAACGTAAGAAATATAACCCCAAAACGTAAGGATTTGTAACCCCCAAACGTAAGAATTTATAAACTGCAAACGTAAGAACTCTAACCCCCAAACCTAAAAAATATATAACCCCCAAACGTAACATACCTAACCCGAAAACGTAAGTGTTTGTAACCCCCGAAGGTAAGAAATCTAACTCCCAAACGTAACGATTTGTAACCCCCAAACGTAAGAAATCTATAACCCCCAAAAGTAAGAAATTTAACCCCAAAACTAACCAATTCATAACCCTAAAACGTAAGAAATCAAACCCCCAAACGTAAGAATTTAAAACCCACAAACGTAAGAAATCTAACCCCCAAACGTAAGAATTTATAACCCCCAAAGGTAAGAAATCTAACCCCCAAACGTAAGAATTTGTAGACCCCAAACGTGACAAATTTAGCCCCAAAACGTACCAATTTAAAACCCTCAAACGTCAGAAATCAAACCCCCAAAATAAGAATTTAAAACCCCCAAACGTAAGAATTTATAACCCCAAAACATAAGAAATCTAACCCCCAAAAGTAAGAAATCTAACCCCCAAACGTAAAGATTTGTAACCCCGAAACGTAAAAAATTTAACCCCTAAACGTAAAGATTTGAGGACTCTAACCCTAAAATGTACAAGTTAATAACCCTCAAACGTAAGAATTTGTAGACCCCAAACGTGACAAATTTAGCCCCAAAACGTACCAATTTAAAACCCTCAAACGTCAGAAATCAAACCCCCAAAATAAGAATTTAAAACCCCCAAACGTAAGAATTTATAACCCCAAAACATAAGAAATCTAACCCCCAAAAGTAAGAAATCTAACCCCCAAACGTAAAGATTTGTAACCCCGAAACGTAAAAAATTTAACCCCTAAACGTAAAGATTTGAGGACTCTAACCCTAAAATGTACAAGTTAATAACCCTCAAACGTAAAAAAACTAACACCCAAACGTAAAAATATATAACCCCCAAACGTAAGAAATCTAACCCCCAAACATAAGGATTTGTAACCTCCAAAGGTAAGAAATCTAACCCCCAAACGTTAGGATTTGTAACCCCCAAAGGTAAGAAATCTAACCCCAAAATGTAAGGATTTGTAACCCCAAACTTAAAAAAATCTAACCCCCAAACGTAAGAATTTATAACCCACAAACGTAACGATTTGTAACCCCCAAACGTAAGGATTAGTAACCTCAAAACTTAAGAAATCTAACCTTTAAACGTTAAGATTTGTAACCCTCACTGGTTAAAAAATCTAACCCGCAAACGTAAGGATTTGTAACCCCCTAACGTAAAAAATCTAACCCTTAAACGTAAGGAATCTTAACCCTCAAACGTAAAAAATCTAAACCCCAAACGTAAGAAAATATAACCCCTAAACGTAAAAAAGCTAACTCCCAAACGTAAGAATTTATAACCTTTAAACGTAAGGAATTTAACCCCCAAACGTAAGAATTTATGACCCCCAAACGTAAGAAATCTAAACCCTTAACCTAAGGATTTGTAAACCCCGAACGTAAGAAATATAACCCCCAAACATTAGGATTTGTAACCCCCAAACGTAAGAAGTCTAAACACCAAACGTCAGAATTTATAACCCACAAACGTAAGGAATTTAACAACCGAATGTAAGAATTTATAACCCACAAACGTAAGAAATCTACCCCCCAAAGGTAAGAATTTATAACCCCCAAACGTAAGAAATGTAACCCCCAAAAGTAAGGATTTGTAACCCGAAAACGTAAGAAATCTAACCCCCAAACGTAAAAATTTATAACCCTCAAACGTAAGAAATCTAACCCCCAAACGTAAGAAATTTTAACCGCCAATCGTAAGTAATGTACCCCCCAAACGTAAAAATATATAACCCCCAAACGTAAGAAATCTAACCCCTAAACGTGAGGAATTTTAACCCATAAACGTAAGAAATCTAACCCCCAAACGAAAGAATTGTAGCCCCGAAAAGTAAGAAATCTAACCGCCAAACGTAAGGATTTGTAACCCACAAATGTAAGAAATCTAACCCCTAAACGTAAAGAATTTATAACCTCCAAACGAAAGAAATTTAACCCCTAAACATTAGGATTTTTAACCCCCAAAGGTAGGAAATCTAACCCATAAATGTAAAGATTTGTAACCCCGAAACGTAAGAAAGCTAACCCTTAACGTAAGGATTTGTAACCCCTAAAGGTAAAGAGTCTAACCCTAAAATGTACAAATTTATAACACTCGAACGTAAGAAATCTAATCCCCAAACGTAAGAATTTATGACTCTTAAACGTAAGAAATCTAACCCCCAAACATAAGACTTTTTAATCCCCAAACGTAAGAAATCAAACCCCCAAACTTAAGGATTTGTAAACTCCAAACGTAAGAAATCTAACCCTTAAACGTAAGGATTTGTTACCTCCAAACTTAAGAAATCTAACTCCTAAACGTAAAAACTTTATAACCTCCAAACGTAAGAAATCTAACCTCCAAAGGTTAGGATTTGTAACCCCCAAAGGTTAGAAATCTAACCCCCAAACGTAAGAAATCTAACCCCAAAACGTAAGAATTTATAACCCCCAAACGTAAGAAATCTAACACCCAAATGAAAGAATTTATAACCCCCAAACGTAAGAAATCTAAACCTTAAACCTAAGGATTTGTTAGCCCGAACGTAAGAAATATAACTCTTAAAGGTTAGGATTTGTAACCCCTAAACGTCAGAAAGCTTACCCCCAAACGTAAGAATTTATAACTTTCAAACGTAAGTTATCTAACCCACAAACGTAAAATTTTATAACTTCAAAACGTAAGGATTTGTAACATCAAAACGTCAGAAATCTATCTCCGAACCGTAAGAAATCTAATTCCTAAACGTAAGAATTTATAACCCGCAAACGTAAAAAATCTAAACCCCAAACTTAAGGATTTGTAACCCCGAAACGTTAAAAATCTAACTCTCAAACGTAAGAATTTATAACCACCAAACGTAAGAAATATATACTCCAAACCTAAGGATTTGAAACCCCCAAACGTAAAAATTTATAACCCCCAAACGTAAGATTTTATAACCCTCAAACGTAAGATATCTAACCCCCAAACGTTAGAAATCTAAACCCGAAACTTTAGAAATCTAACCCCGAAACGTAAGGATTTGTAACTTTCAAACGTAAGAAATCTAACCCCAAACGTATGAGTTTGTAACTTCCAAACGTAAGAAATCTAACCCCTAAAATCTAACCCCCGAAGGTAAGACATCTAACCCCTGAATGTAAGGATTTATAACCCTCAAACGTAAGAATTCTAACTCCTAAACGTTAGAAATCTAACCCCCAAACGTAAGGAATTATAACCTCCAAACGCAAGAAATCTAACCTACGAACGTAAGTATTTATAACCCCCAAACGTAAGAAATCTAACCATCGAAAGTAAGGGTTTATAACCCCCAAACGTAAGAAATGTAACCCCCGAACGTAAGAATTATTATGCCCAAACATAAGGATTTGTAACTCCAAAACGTAAGAAATCCAACCCCCAAACATAAAAATTTATAACCCTCAAACGTAAGAAATCTCCCCCTTGAACGTAAGGATTTGTAACCTTCAAACGTAAGAAATCTTACCCATAAACGTAAGGATTTGTAACCTCCAAATGTAAGAACTCAAACCCCAAACGTAAAAATTTATAACCACAAACCGTAAGAAATCTAACCCCGAAACGTAATGATTTGTAACCCCCTAAACGTAAGAAATTCAACCCCAAACGTAAGATTTTATAACCCCCAAACGTAAGAAATCTAACCCGTAAACGTAAGAATTTATAACCCCCAAACATAAGAAATCTAACCCCGAAACATAAGAATTTATAACCCCCAAACATAAGAAATCTAACCCCTAAACGTAGGGGATTGTTACCCCCAAACGTAAGAAATCTAACCCCCAAACTTAAGGATTTATAACCTCCAAACGTTAGAAAACTAACCCCTAAATGTAAGGATTTGTAATCCCGAAACGTAAAAAATCTAACTCCCAAAGGTAATGATTTATCACCCTCAAACGTAAGAAATCTTATCCCCAAACGTACGAATTTATAACTTCCAAACGTAAGAAATCTAACCCCCAAACGTAAGAATTTGTAGCCTTCAAACGTAAGACGTCCGACCCATAAACGTAAGGATTTGTCGCCCCCAAACGTAGAAATTTATAACCCACTAACGTAAGAAATCTTACTCCCAAACGTAAGGCTTTTTAACCCCCAAACGTAAGAAATCTAACCCGCAAACGTAAAAATTTATAACCTCCAAATGTAAGAAATCTAAGCCATAAAAAGAAAGGATTTGTAACCCCCAAACGTAAGATTTTATAATCCCCGAACGTAAGAAATCTTACCCATAAACGTAAGATTTATAACCTCCAAACGTAAGGATTTGTAACTTTCAAACGTGAGAAATCTAACCCCCAAACGTAACGATTTAGAACCTCCAAACGTAAGAAATCTAACCTTCTAACGTAAGAATTTATAACCACTAAACGTAAGAAATCTAACCCCCAAAGGTAAGTAATCTTACCCCGAAACGTAAGGATTTGTAACCCCCAAACGTAAGAAATCTAACTTTTAAACGTAAGAAATCTAACCCCAAAACGTAAGGATTTGTAACCCCCAAACGTAAGAATTTATAACCCCCAAACGTAAGAAATCTAACCCACCAAACGTAAGAATTTATAACCCCAAAACGTAAGAAATATAACCCCCAAACGTAAGGATTTGTAAACCCCAAACGTAAGATTTCTAACCCCCAAACGTAAGAATTTATAACCCCTTAAACGTGAGAAATTTAACCTGCAAACGTAAGAATTTATAACTTTCAAACGTAAAAAGTCTAACCCCTAAACGTTAGAAATCTAACCCCGAAACGTAAGGATTTGTAACTTCCAAACGTAAGAAATCTAACCCCCAAACGTATGAGTTTGTAACTTCCAAACGTAAGAAATCTAACCCCCAAAATCTAACTCCCGAACGTAAGACATCTAACCCCCGAACGTAAGGATTTATAACCCTCAAACGTAAGAATTCTAACTCCTAAACGTTAGAAATCTAACCCCCAAACGTAAGGAATTATAACCTCCAAACGTAAGAAATCTAACCTCCGAACGTAAGTATTTATAACCCCCAAACGTAAGAAATCTAACCATCGAAAGTAAGGGTTTATAAACCCCGAACGTAAGAAATATTACGCCCAAACGTAAGAAATCTAACCCCCAAAGTACGAAATCTTACTCTCGAACGTAAGGATTCATAACCCCCAAACGTAAGAAATCTAACCCCCGAACGGAAGGATTTATAACCCCCAAACGTAAGAAATCTAACCTCCGAACGTAATTATTTATAACTCCCAAACGTAAGAAATCTAACCCCCGAACGTAAGGATTATTTGTAACCTCCAAACGTAAGACATTTAACCCCCGAAAGTAAAGATTTATAAACCCCCAAACGTAACTAAATCTAACCCCCGAACGTAAGTATTTATAACCCCCAAACGTAAGAAATCTAACTCCCGAACGTAAGGATTTATAACCCCCAAACGTAAGAAATCTAACCCTTGAACGTAAGGATTTATTACCCCCAAACAGAAATCTAACCCCCGAACGTAAGGATTTGTACATCCTTACGTTCGGGGGTTTGATTTCTTAAGTTTGGGGGTTATAAATACTTAAGTTCGGGGTTAGATTTCTTACGGTTGATGTTAGAGCAGGTTGACTTAAGAAACATTTTTTTGTGGTACGTAAGAACGCTACAACTGTCATTCGTTTTTCATCTTCCGTGAACAAGAGTTTTAGGGTGTCTGTAAAACGCGGACCCTCTAAAAATTAAACTAAAATTAATTAGAATGAAATTAAGAAAATAATGATAACAATCAATTAAAGAAGAATAATGTAATATATATAAAAGACTGATAAGTAGTTTGACCTAAAAAAGAATAAGAAAGGGTGAATAAAACTAAGGGCTTGTTTACGAGGGAGGGTAAGCCTAGTGCTTAGAGATACTGTAGCATGAGGGTTAAAGATAGCCCTGGTTTATAACCAAATTTTTCTCAGGTAGGGTTACCCTATTACTCGGGTCAACTATACTACAAAGCGTTAAGCGCGCGAAAATTGTAGAAAATTATAAAATTGGCTTGTAGACCATTCACCAGAAACATTTTCGGTTTCTGTGGGTGAAGGAAGGTAACAATGGTGGTATTGACTCGTTGCGCCATTTTGACCGCTCTTTTCAACTTTTCAAAGGGTCCGGAAACAAGTTAAGAAAATGTCCCGAGTTGGCGAGTTATCCCTAGCAGTGCGTTGACAAGGCAGGGTTACCATGGCGACACGTCGCGTAAAAAAGAAGAAATTTGAGAGTAGTAGGACTCTCTTGCTAGGGTAACCATAGCTCTTACCCTCTCTTCTTGTAAACAGGCTCAAAAACAAGAAGGAAAAATTGGCACGTGACTAGCGGAGTTCTTGCCATACCAAAGGTGAGAGTTCCCGACTCCCAAACGGTTGTCTTCCCTTCTCGACCATGAATGAACAAGCCCTTTTTATGCATAGGTATAGCTTTTGGCTTTTGCTTCTTTAAATTGATCAGGGACATTGCCAGTTGCAAAGGAAAATAGTAAAGTAACTCAATAGGAAAAGATATGACCCGTTTTAATGCTTTAAGCAAGGTTACAGGGATGCTGAAAGGTCCACTTGCCTTAATAGCAGTCGGCAATTGGAAATTTTGTTTAAGATACTTTATATAAACAAAACGTTGCACAAATTACACTTTCGAGAACTTTTAAAACACCGCTCGTACCTATTAGTCACGAATTGTACTCAAAGTCGTGCCATTTCCAATACGGCTAATTGTTTTTAATTCTTATTTCAAACTTCAGGAGAATCAACCATCGCCGAGAACGCTTAATTATTTGTAGCTGATACAAAGAAAATTCGCTGCCATATATGGTCGTATTCAAGGGCCCCTGTCGTATTATCTTAAACACGTGGTTTGTCACATTATCAAAGAAGACACATCAAGTTTTAAAGCAGGAAAAATTTCATTCTATTGTAGGCAGTCTAGCCAAATCCGATCACAGCTTGCGTAAGCCTTCAGTTCTGACCGAACGCACCCGTTGGCACGTAGACAAACTAATCTTTTATATTTGAAAAACTCCATCAAATGAACAAATTTCCTCTGCGTTTGCTGCAAACAAACACTTACGATGTTTAAATTGGGAGGAAATTTCCATTTTAATTAATTCGACTGTTCTTCAAAGGTATTGTTCAGATTTTCCTGTCTCTATTTTACCAAGCTGTTTTAAAAGAAGTTTTCGTAGTAAACCTTTTGAAATAGCATTTTTTTTTATTTCAAAAGTATCCATGAAATACCAAGCAATCCTTCATTTTGTGAAAAGTGAAAACAATTATCAGGCTGCGATCGTTTTGTGCAAACATTGACTCTCTTGGAACATGTAAAGCGTTGGGTTTGCTGAGTTTTATTAATATAATTAAAGCCAAACGGCCGTTTGCCATACGGCGTACTGAAAAGAACTGCAAAATAAAAATATAGCATAAGATTTTGCAGTCGAATACAAGGCTGAAATTTCACACAAAATATTTTTGGCTTAGTTTTAAGATTATCAACGCGTTTCGCTTGGCACATCGAATTCAACAAATTGGAGGAAACAACCTGCTTTCTCAATCACTTTTTGCGCCAAAAACAACAAAAGTGTTGCTTACGTGTGGTGTCATCAAGCTAAGTTTTTCAAACCTGCACTCACGCAAGTAAAAGACAATACGTTATCCAATGCGGTGGGTAAAACACAAATTCTTAAAGAAAAAAGCTGAAAAAGGGATTACGCAGATGAGTTCCCGGCGGTTTCAAGCTGTTAAAGAAAGAAAACATATCATTTAATCCAGCGGAAATGACCTATAGGACATTAAATTGAAACAAAGTTAATTGTATGCGAGAGGTCTCTGAACTGATGAAAGCAGGATTCGTTTTCAGTCGTACGGTAGAGGACACTGACAAGCTGTATTTCATCTAACTGCCACTAGTTTCCAGATGCCCTTATATAAACACCATCAGGCTATCGCACGGTATAACACGAGTAAATAGAGCTTTGCAAACTTGTATAAACGTCATCGGAAGTTTGTTTTACTGAGAAATAATTGTTACGTCTCTTCGCAGCACGCAAAACGCTATCCTAATGATGGCTTTTTTGCTATAAGGGCTTTCGAAAAGTGAAATTTGGCGGCTCGCTTCATCTTTCCGTTTGATGCTGAAAATATATTGAAGGAAGCAACTGATTAGAAAGCAGTCATCGATGAGCATGAAGGAAAGCGATTATATTTCAGGACGTACGAGCTTCATGGACGAGAAAACAAACAGTGACACGCTTGTTCAGAAAGCGAAAACTAGGAAAGTTCAGTTTTCGCGGCCATTGGAATATTGGAGAGAATTTGACAAAGAAACTGGAGAATTGAGCGAAATAACAGACGCGAAGGTAAAAGAAGTAGAATTATCACAACATTGTAAAAACGTTGAAACGTTAGACAACATTGATCGAGGTAACAGCGGCCAAAACATCGCAAAGACACAAAGCATAACGGAAGTCATCCAATCCTTTCAAAAACGACAGGATAGAAGGATAAATGCGTTGAGACAAGTGGAAGAGAAAAGCCCAAAAGATTGCAACACCGAACGTAAACAACGTTTGAAATTAGCTTCAAGTTCTTCATATAACAAACAATTGCACAAAAGATCGCTACTTTGTAACGTTGCAAACTGTTCTAAATTAGACACGAGCGAGAAATTTTTGTGGAATCTCCGCAAGGAATCTCCGCATGTCCAAAGCTATTTCACATATTCGTTCTCGACATCTCTCTGCATGTTAACAAGCTTCAAAGCGCCTCCGCCTTTACCGTTAGTTTGCACAAAAAGCAAGGTGTATGATGAAAGATTGCTGCCAAGTACATTTGAAAGCGCGAGGGGTTATCCTTCACCTAAGACCAGAGAAAATGGACTGCCGCCTGTTATCGGGAAATTACCAACACCGTATATTGTACAACTTTTCGACTAGTATATGACTTGGTTTAGAAATGAAATTTTTACGGATCCATATTATTTGACACCGGATTTCCCATGTATAACACTGTAACAGCAACGTCTTCCCCCGAGCCTGAATTGCCAACGCGCGCGGTCTTGAATGCCGCGAACATCCTCGGGACGAGATTGCTATTGCGAGCCATATTTCACACCTTTGAAGTCAACTCCGCGCTAAAAATTTGCGAACTGGGTCTGATGACAAACGGTTCCTGACAAAACTCGAAGCATGATCGATTCTCTTGTCAAGCATCTCACGTTTTGCACGTTCTTTCATTGCATTCTAATAATGGCTTTAAAACTAATAAATTAAGGATAATGATTGTCAGACATACAAGGTAATGAATTTTTTTTGGAGAACAGTTTGCCGTTCAAAGTGAGGTGTCTTACCTGTATAAGTTAGTGAAGGTTCTCCGTTTTTGCATGAATATCGATGCTAATTGGTGCTCTACCACTTGCGGAAAATTTGCAGTTTAAATTAATGTACAATGGTTTGTTTAAATTAAATTGTTCTTCACTGAGTTAGGGGGTTTCCATTTCAATAAACGGTGAAAGTTAAGGAAAGTTCGTAAGTGATGTGAGACAATTTTTTGACGTTTATTTTAATATCAATACAATCAGTTTTCCATTTGATCTATTTTTCCTAACCTCATCAGTCTCAAGATCTCTCTTTTCCCTCGCATGTTGAACCCTCAGACCTTGAGAAATAGGTGTACTTCTCCCAGACTAGGACTTCTCCTTACAAGATGCCGCGTCGTAACATGGTAACGCCGCAAACTTCGTCTACATATGAGCAGTGAAGAAGTTTTAGGTTCATTAAGGACCATTAAATCCGGCGGCACCTCTATGCGCGGCCAAAACTCCCTGAAACCGGCTCCAAAACAGAAAACCAGTAACTGCGTTTGTAAGGACCATGGCAATAAAATCGAAAACACCGGATTCTGCAGCAAAGGATCTGACCAGCAATAAATTGACAAGCAAAAACTATAAAAAAAAAAAAAAGAAAGCAAGGCTGCGAATATCACGGTTAGGGAAAATCCTGAACAAAAAAAGGATATACCTTTCCAAATCATATTGAATTCTATAATTAATAACAATAATAATAATAATAATAATAATAATAATAATTAAAAATGAAAATTCTCTATTAAAATATTCCACACAAATTGCTATTTACAAGTTAAAAGTATATAAAAAAGAGCTATTAAAAACCTATTCACATTTCATTTCGATTAAAAAAAGATAATATTTTAAGCAACAATGTTTTTGTAAAGAAAAAGAAAAAAAAAACAAATGTCATGAAGTTTTTAAAAAAAATAAAATTCGGCATCTTAAAATAGTTTCACTTGATAAAAAGAAAAGAAAAAAAAAATAAACAAAATACGCATCTCTCAAATGGCCCCTTCTGCAGTTTCAATGTCAATGTCCGCGTTCTTGATGTCACGTTGAATTCTTCGTAATGTCCTAGAACCTCTAAGACAGACGAGTGCAGATCTTAACAGTGCAAATGAAATTCGGCTCCTGATCCATGACATGGTTTTGGCATATTGCTCCCCTTTCTTGATAGCAATCAGCTCCGCTAATAGACTATGGTATCTCAAGCATTCATTGCCCATTCCGCCTGTTGTAGTGAAGACCAAAGGTGTAAATGTTCCATGCTCAATGTCGAGAACTCTCCTTGAGTAATAATAATAATAATAATAATAATAATAATAATAATAATAATAATAATAATAATAATAATAATAACAATAATAATGATAATAAAATGTAATTATTCTTTCAAGAGGAGGCCTCCATCACTAAAAAGTGGTTTTCGGAGGGGTCCCCTAAAATAAAAAAAAATTGAAACAAGCAAAATAATAATAAAAAAAAACCCTAGAATAAGATATAAAAATAGGTAACAATAAAAATTAAAATCATACGATAAAAATATAGACAACTAACCTAATACAAATCACATAAAAACTTATTCAGATTCCTTTTAAAAATCGCGTCAGGCATATGTCTTTTTAATTCGTTAGGCAGGAAAGCCCAGTCGTTCAAAGCTCTAAAGTATGTAGTACATCTTCCCCATTCCTTTCGCGGCTTAGGAAGTCTTGGTAGAAAACCGTTTCTAGTATTACAATTATGCAATTTTCTTAAAGGGGTTCTAAAAATATCAAAACGTTCTGGAACATCTCCCTTTATCGCATTCTGAACAGCAAGACATCGATGTCTCCATATCTCCAGCTTGGTATTTCCCTATAAAGGACAGCTGCAGTTATTTTGATGCCCGTGAGACCAAGAGTCATTCATCTTTTATATAATCATATAATAACGACACTCGCTCTGTGATTTTTTTTTTTACTGACGACGGCACAGAGGATTTATAAGAACGTCTTTGAGGCTGGAACATTCTTATAATATTATTGTTGGCAATTTGAGCCTGAAAAGTTCTTAAGATGTTCTTAACTTATCTGTTATAATATTTCAATGAATCTATGCAGACGTCACTAAGACACCTAGTATTTGGGTTAATTTGACAATATAGACTAGATTTTTCATGTATTATTTTATCCGTATTTATACTGTTCATTTTAAAACTATTTGGTTGGAGTAAAAACGTTCTTAACTGACTCTAAATTTTAGTTTATCTCAGCCTTAACGTTCTTATCAAAAAAAAAAAAAAGGAGTGAACTCTGCATCCATCCCTTTCGACACGACCTTGAGGAGTCACAACTCTTATTCGAGATTTTGCTTGCAACGCTTCATAAACTCTGCTAGGATGCTATTACATTCCATCACATCCACGAAAGACAAAAATCTTCGTTTTAACTGCATTTTTAGTGAAACTTGTTCAACTAAAAGTTCAACTGGGAGATCAACTTGGCCTGGGGCAGATTGTCGATGATTTTAGTTGAGATACAAACCGTGCACGCCATTATACACGTTTTTAAATCGATGTTTCTGCAGCTGTAGTCATGGAGTTTTGTTGTAATGCTAATTTCCATATGAAAGATCAAACTATTTATTCAGTGTCTCAGCTCTTTTGTGTCGCTGGATTATTGGAGTTAACGTAATGACTGATTAGTGTCGCTTCTCTTGACCTCGAAGCAAAGCCAATTGTACTTTTACCAATCGGAAACACAGTCTTCGATTACCAGTCAAAGCATTGCGATAAGGCACGTTTAGTTTAATACGAACGAAACGCGGTGAGTAAACGGAGGAATAAGAGTGTTTACGTTGCTATCGAAAGCCGGCAAAACAGCGAGAAGAACGGAAAGAACGACTAAAAACCTTAATAATGGCTACTGCTGACTCTTCTTCACTTCGACTTTGATTGTGTGGGAAACCGAAGTCAAGGTGACGTGCATTCAAGTTGTAACTTCAATATGAAGGGATGGTGTTGAATTTAATTATTCAATCAACCTTTTGGGACTGATGGAATGGTTCTCAGTGGCCTGTTGTATTCAAAATGCACCATTGTACGGATCAATTAGACTAAAACTAGCCAAGACAAAAGACGCAATTTGAAAGAGGTGAAGCAATTAGATGTTTATACCAAGATATTCTGCACATCACTAATCCACTCGGCGAGCCATTAAGTGATAAAACAGAAAGCCTTATTACCTTGTCAGTGATTGATTGGCTGCACTCTTTCGAGTATCAGGGATAAATTTGAAACGCACAAAGCGAACAGAAACATCTGTCCTCATGACAAATAATCGAGGAAAACGGCGAAGAAAGAAAGGCAAGACTTCTCAAAGACGCGCTAAAGAACTGAGTTCAACAGAGGAAGACGAAATTAATCTGAAAGGAACTAAAGAAGACAACGCGGAACCTGTACCGGACGAAGTACGACTGAAACTTATTTGTGCAGACCCTTATAGTTTATACGAAAGGACTTCGCTTAGACAGAGAACAAGGAAGGAAAATGACGGTTCTGAAACTGCTTTTGGGAAATATGAAGAAGACAGGAAGCATGTGAGCAAAGGTCAGCATAAACTGTCTTTACCGCCATTGAAAGAAAGAAGACTCGACCGCAAGCAATTGACATTTGAGAATGGAGGACGTGTGATCGAGCATTCGATACTTGATACAAAAACAAACGATAAAATCCAAAATGACAATATTACTGTAACATCCGAAGGTCGAAACAAGCTGGCCCTTAGCTTATCCTTCGCAGGGATTTATGATTTGGACGAAATGAATCTCGAGGGAAAACCAACTAACACAAAAAAGAACAAAAAACTTGATGGGATTTTGAAATCGAGCAGCGATAGAACAGAAATCAAGGATACTTTAGACAAAACGGAAGGCTTCTCTGATGGAGTAACGAAATCCAAGGATCCTGAAAAAAATACCAATGAAAGAACGAAATGTTATGTCATCAAAACGTTAACACTTGAGGACGAAAGCCCCTCAAGCCAAAGAACTTTATTTCAAGATAAACTTGTACTTCCTGGAATTAAGAAGAATTCTGTACCGACTCATTCAACCAAAGGGTTTGGTGGTGAACGTAAGGTCGTGACAAAAGCTAGGGTAGAGAACAGGCTACCCAGGATTGATGATAGTGAGAACAGGAAACTGACTTTTACTGATAGCTGTTCTAAACGAACGAACATCATTGCCCACAGACGAAAAGAACGAGTTCACGATAACTCGTTTGAAGAAGTTTACATAGGGAGAAATATGCCATGGTTACCAGTTTTAATAAACGGGAAGACTACAATGTCTTAACCTCGACCTAAGATGACAGAGATAGTTCTAAACAAACATGTATTTATTTCTTAGTTTCACTACTAAATACTTCTGTTCTTCCACTGAAGACTATGTGTCTTTTCGAAAAAATTCTCGTTGCGGAAGTTCTAGCCCTCAATGTTTTGATACTTCGAGAAGTCGTTTTTTTGTTCATTTTGTTTTGTTTTTTCACTTCGAAGCGACTATAAAACTAATAAAAAGTTGAGTTGTGCATTCATTCATGGCGGAGAAATTTTCGATAGTATTTTTCCATGTTCGCCTATATAATATCAAGGAAACCGTAGCATTTTCACCTAGTGTAAAATTAGAGATTAAGTTCTGTCGTTTTCGTTCTTCACTCGGGAGAAAGAGTCATTCGTAGGCGGTTCTGTACATGCTCAATGCTATATGCAATACAGTCGAACCTCCATGTGCGACCACCTCTTGTAAGCGACCACCTCCCATAAGCGACCACCATATCCAAAACACCAAAGTTTTCCGAGTCAAAGGCCCATAGCCGGAAACTCTCGTATGCGACCGCGGCCACTTTTGGAGGTGACGGCATTATAATTTGTCGTTCCCTTTAACCTCTTTTAAGCGACCACTTGACCCATGGTCTGATCTCTATGTTCGCCGTATGCACTACACCACTCAGAGTTCACGCGGAACTTTGAGTGACAACCTAGCACTGCTCGTATTGGAACTAGGAAAATGCATGCAATAAATTCTATTCGAATAGATGTGTCGGACCTGTTCCTGGAAGAGCTTCCCTCTGGTTCGACTATCGTAAGCGACCACCTCCCGTAAGGACCGTAAGCGACCATTAAATCTTGGCATGTTGGGTGGTCGCTTACGGGAGGTTCGACTGTAGTTATGGACAGCCTCGTTCCCAGACCCGAACGCGCTTATCGAGCGAAGTTATAAATTCCATAGAAACGCGGACAGTTCTGTCTTAAGATAGAGGGATTAGTTACTAAAGAAACCGTGGTGCTGCGTCGGTGGGGAGTCGAAACCAATGTTTGGTTTTATCAACTTTAATTGGCCTACGTAATGAGATTCGAGTGCTGACGTTTCGAGCGTTAGCCCTTCCTCAAAGCGAATAAAAAAATTCTGACGAATTCTGACGCTTCAAACGTCAGCACGCAAACCTCATTATGAAAGCGAGGCTTCACGCACAGACTTCACGTGCAGACAAAACTAATTTTCACATGAAAAGCTTTGCACGTAGCCTCGCTTTCGTAATGAGGTTCAAAGCCACTCGGAAATTGCACATTTAATTCCTTTTATATTACATTCAGATGAGCAGCAACAACTATAGGAAGAAAGACAAACTGGTAAAGAGATTGTTGATAATTTTTTTAGTCCTTTTCATCAAACTGTGACAGGCACAATCCCTTAACTTTAAACTTTTTCCTCTTGTAGCTAATGGGTTTGATGTCTGTATTTTAGTCCTCATGGGAAACAATGTTGTTTTACTGTAATTAGTTCGCCCGCTTTACAATTCAGTTATTTAATGAAATGTCTCTCTAAAGATACCTTAAGACACTTTCCTGACATTCGGGTTAAATGAAAGTACAATTTCGATCCATTCTACATTAAAATTCTTTTCATTCACAACCAGACTTTAGGGTAAACAACTTTGACACGGAGCAGTGTTTTTACTCGCACTTCATTACACAAGCCACTTAACATAAACTAGGTAAGTAAAGTGAAGTACATCTCAAGTTTTCGCTAAGTACTAAAAGTATATCACACCCACCAGTCGTTTCAACAAAGGGCGCGGGTTCTCTTAAGCAAGCGCCAATAAACCAGTTGTCATAATTTGTTTTTCACTACTAGAGCAATTTGTCTCCCTTTGTTTAGAGATGGATTAGAGAAACCGCGTATAATACCGAAATTATTCCTTTTCCTGATCCGTCTTGAATAAAGGAATTAACGAGTAACTCGATCACTGCTTCACCGAGTCCCTGGCAATTAAGGTTGACTTCATATTAAGAGGAGTTTGGTGCGGTGAATACAGTTTTCTGGGCTTCTTTGAATCCCACGGCGTCCGGTCGACAGAGAAGTGAGCAGTGCTACACTCTATGAATATTTTATTTCTGTTGATGGCGCAGAAATTAATCACTCTGTCAATATTGCCAACCAATTGACGCCAGACTTATACAAATGTCTCTGCGTTTATCCGCAGCCAAGATGGACTGGTGGTTGATTTCCTTCACCAGCGCAGCACAAGAGTTCTGTTGAACTGTGCAGATATTACGGCAAACATTGCAGTGATCAATTATGGCGAGAATAAGCGAATACAATGTGTTATTCCAAGACGTACAAATCTTTAAAAAAAGAGTCTTAAACATCGCAGACAGCAAGTCTAAACGACCGCCATTCTTTTTACCGAAGATGAATTGCAAGAAAACATCGATGGCGGAAGAGAAATGCCAACAAATCGACATGGAACTTGATGTGCAAGGATTTGGAAGAAAAAGTTTCAGCGAAGACAACGTTTTTAGAAAGAAAGTTACACGAACGGGGAAAAAGGCAAGGAAACACAGGAACACAACAAATAGCTTGTCATCTCCTGGCAACAAGAACGATGATCACAATCTCCATGGATTTTCTCTACCACCGATAGATTTCAAGTCTCTGGAATTAAACGCAGTGGATAATACATCGGCCGTGTTGGATAACAAGGAAATGCCATATCGCCACTTTGAACTTGCGCTCAACACGCTCATGAATGTGATCGAGTCAAGCAAGGAACAACAGAAAAAAACTCAAGAACGATTTCAAAGGAGTATTGTACACGGTGAACAAAAACCAATTAATGAAAAGCTAACACCTGCAGTCCGAGCGAAAACTAGCAGTACATTGAGTGATACTAAACATGATAACCCTGATTAAAAGTTGCGAGGGCTGGATTGAATTACTCGTTCAAAACCGTTTCTTCAGTAAATGTGCATTATAGTTGGCCAAAACAATTTTCCAAAATTAATCTGTTTTGCGACAAGATTGCACGCCAATATGGAAAACTTGTTTAATCTTTTCGTTAATATTCGTAGTAACCATCCAGAGGGAAGAAATCATCGAAGTATTAATTTTTTGAAACCGAGTAAGTTGTGTTTGGACTGGACATGCTAGAACAATAGATTGTTTCTTCAGTGACCTGGCTTGGAAGAGAGGCTGGAGTCAAATCTGTTTTGACACGTGCCTCACTGCTGCTTGCAATCAACTTTCCCCTTGCGGACACCCCTATAACATGGACAGCAGCTAAATCCCCTAAATAAATTACAGACGTTTGACTCAAATAAATTCCCGCTATTACGGACTCTCGCTGAATGTATAATTTATGTAAATCATGTTGTCCAGCCTCACTTTCAACCAAAGGCCTGGGTACTAAGTACACAACTATAAAATGTTCACACGACCATACTTAAGGTAATTCCAAACCTTAACGGGTGTCCCTCAGAGAAAATGTATGCGCGCTGCTTTTATAGAAACCCTTGATGTATAAAAGCTAATAAACTCTACAATCTCGCTTTTGTAGGCGAGCGCAAGCAATGAAACCCAAAACGCTTGCTTTGTAAAACAATTTTGTTGTCATTGATTTTGGACGCAATTATGAAGCCAGCCCATTTCATTGAAAACTCATTTTTATTTGCCAAGTCCACTTACTCTGCACTGAAATATCTCCTAAACATTTCTACTTGTATCTCGCTTCTGTTTACTCAATACCGGCGGCAGATTCTGCCTGACAAATTAAGTATTAAGATTGTGCAAATTCTAGGATGGAGTACATTTATTCACACTGTTCTTGATGAAACAATGTTACATTTTAAAAGTATATCAACCAAAGCCAATGAATAAATACTTCTCGAGCCATTGGTGACGTATAAATTACACAGAGAGAAAACTACTGTATTATATTCCTCAAGTAATAATTACAAAGCCGATCTTTCAAAGAAGCATTGAAAGTAGCAACTTCAAAGCTCAAAAATAAGTTGAAGTTGAAGCTGTCGTCATTCGTCAAAGCGAGACTCCGATTTCCTTGGCAGTTCATATAAAACAGAAGAAGGACAGTTTCGTGCTACAGATAAATAAAAGATTTCCATATTCAGCTTGGAACCGGATATTCCGTGATAGTGTTACCACGCACATTTATATTGGTGTTTCAATGTCACGTTTCGGTTCCGTATCACCAGTCTGGCGCGACCCAGTCAAAAAATTTCATGGCTAATTCAAATCCGAGGAAGCAGGCCTGTTGAGAAGACAAATAAAAAAAAGAAAAGAGTTTTACTCACATTTGCGTCATAATTTTCAACTTATAAAGAAATAAAGTGAAATTTATACAACATCGTGATTTGGTTTACGCGAGATTTTATACGCGCTCGCCGCCAGTTGCATGTTTTCCCGCGCTCGGCGCCGGTTGCGTATTTTCCCGCGCTTGGAGGCGGTTGTAACTTTTCCCGCGCTTGGCGATGGTTGCATGTTTGCCCGCGCTCGGCACCGGTTGTATGTTTCCCCGTGCTCGGCGCCGGTTGTACTTTCCCGCGCTTGAAGACGGTTGTATGTTTTCCCGAGCTCGGCGCCGGTTGCGTATTTTCCCGCGCTTGGAGGCGGTTGTATGTTTTCCCGCGCTTGGCGCTGGTTGCATGTTTTCCCACGCTCTCCCCGCGCTCGGCATTTACCCTCGCTTCAGGCATCGATGGTGTGATTTCTATACTTTTCTGACAAGCATCGGTTCTTTGTGTTCTTTGGTTTACATTTGATTTGTTCACTTCTTTATTTATGTTTCTGATGGTAGTCAGATACAATCTGTCTCGTTTTGGTTTAAAGACAGTCATTAAATGTATCATTTAAAGTTTTCAATTTCAACCGGATTCGACAAACGGGTCACAAACTTACCGCATTTGCTGGGAAAGCCCTGAGCATGACTGGCGTTAATCCTTTAAACAAAGCACCGGCGCCTTCTTCACGCATCTGAAAAAAAAAAAAAAAAAATGGAATTGATATCACGCAAGATAGAGTGCTAAGTGTATTTCTCGCAAATGTTCACAGACGTACTATTAAGCCTGGTTGACATGTGTGTGATAAAAAAAAAGAAAAAGAAAAATTGTGTTAACTAGTGTAAGATGCGCAGTACTTTTGACTGTCCTGTGCTTATGCTTTTGTTGCTGAGCTTTATGCTTATGCTTAATATCTCACAACGGTTTGAACACACTTGTGATATAAGCACAGGCACCCCTGACATACCGGTAAGTACAAACATATGAAAGGAAACAGTTTCTTTTCTTGTGCTTACAATATTATTAACCACTTATCTCATCCCGGTTCACACAATTTTTGTTCGAATTATCGAACAAGAGCCTGGTTCACACTTAAGCTTTTAGTCCTGGTTCAAACTTGTGTTCAGTGTCTTTATTTCACTAGTCAGTACTAGTGTGAACCGATGCGAGATAAACCCAAGATAAGATGGCTTGTTCCTAAAGAAACTGTGTTGCTTCATCGGTGGGGGCAGGAAACAAATGTTTTGTTTTATCAACAGAATTGATCAGGCAATTTGGCCACCATGAAGAGATGCGTGTAGACGTTTCGAGTGTTGGCCCTTCATCAAAGAGAATCTGAAGAAGGCCCAGCACACAAAACCTCAGCACTCAAATCTCTTTAACCCTTTCCCGTCCGAGGGAAATGGCGAATTTTTCTAAATCGCTAAGTATGAACTGGGAGACCACATGTGATATACCATTTAAAAGGTATTTTCTGGGGTGTGCTATAAATCACACCAACAGAGATGGAGGAGGTCACATATTAGAGTGAGAAAAGTCCAAAACGAAAGAAGAAAAACATTGAAAATTTTCTCATTCGTTGTACATACTGGGTATCCCCCTAAACTATAGCTTAATGTACAGCTCTCAGTGCATTGCTTGTTGTAAGATATCAACTGGACCCTTAACGTACAAAGAAAAAAAATCCAAAAGTTTGAGGGGTGGTAAAACAAGTCTCATATAGGAGGGGGGCATGATTTTATGCCTTCAATTTATAGATCTTTCAAAGATCTTTTGGTTGTGCAAATTTCACACAAATTGACCAAATACTGAGCTCATAATTGCATCTTGTGCCATATGGCACTCTTGGTCGGGAAAGGGTTAAGGTGGCCAAAGTACCGTATAAAAAAAACAACAAAAGAGCTTGGCAGCACTGCATGTGTGTATTTGCCCTCCCCCCCCCCCCCCTCTGAGCTCAGCAGCACTACACATTTGTTTCTTGTCTTATTTCACTAGTGACAACCAACGTGAGATAATCACAAGTATTTATAACTGCTAACATCCCTTTCAAGTGGACACCCCTCCATGACAGATAATTAATTCTCTCAGAGCTGATGGAGACCACTTTAAGATAGAGAAAACACCTCTTTTTAAAGCAAACACGAACAACTGTTAACTTGACAGAACTCAAAGATGGATGCCTCTCTGCACCAGACACCTCTTTAACATGAACACTTCTCTAAGGTAGGCAGCCAAAATTAGTCCCAGCTGTGTCTAAATTATAGAGAAGTCACTGTCCATTGGCACTTATCTTACAACACATTTTCACACGACGTCAAACAAAGAGCTTACCATGTGTCTAAAAACATCCCTGACTCCATTAGGATAAGACCCTTCAGGGGCTGCAAAACAAATGTCATTAAAAACAGAGATCAGAATTTTACTTCTCATTATTGCAGTGTTTTAACGTAACAACTTATGAAACTTGTTTCAGGGAAGGAAGAAAAAGTTACCAGTAATTGAAAGATGTATTTTTTCAGTCAGTGACACAGGCATACTCGAAAAAAGAAAATCCGATTTCTCCCAACAGGAGTCGAACCTAAGACCTTCCGATTACTAGTTTGGGTGCTCTATCACTGAGTTATAGGAGACTTGTGACGTAGGAGCCAGTCCATTAATCTAGACACATGACTGACTGAAAAAATACATCTATCATTTGTTTGCCAGGCTTAAAACGTCACAATTCTTTCAAAAAATTAACTGTTAGGAGAAGTGCATTTAACATGTCACAAAATATGGGGACCTAGTGTATACTAGTTGGAAGATAAAATTATAGACTTATCAGAGCTAGGCAGATGTGTGATATTGATCTATTTTTCATCTACACCCTCAAAGCATTTGACTTAATTTGACCAAAATAGAACTTGGCCCATAACTTTGTTCATCTTAGCAAAGGAAATTTGATAAGAAAAAAATTGAAAGGCCGAGTGTATAAATTATAACCATCTTATGTCGAAAGCTAAGCATATTGCAGTGGAAAAACCAGGGAGTGATGTTCTCTGACAAAATTGAAGGACATCCAAAAATTCAGACACGTTTGAGAAAAACTAAAATCGGCCTAAAATTTGACATTAGACAGTCATGCACGGTCCCAGCCATTCAAATGGATAAATGGATAACCACTCAGCAACAGAAAGATACCAATAAGGACTCTGAGTTGAATTTTTTTATAGTTCAAGTTACTCATGACATGCTCGAATATATTTGTTATAACACAACTAAGCTCCATCACTGTATTTACTGTTGTTGTCTTTACCAAGGCTAATGGTAGTATAGAACATGCAGTTCCAGGAAATATCCATATCCCCACTCCCCCTCCCCCAAACACACACAGACACAGACACAGACACACACAGAAGGGATGGAGAATTCCAGGGGGGTGGGGTCCTCAAAGACCAAAAGACTAAAAGGGAAGTATGAAGGTAAATTGTGTGTGTGTGAAAGGGGGGGGGGGGGGGTGTTTGTGAAAATCCCTTCCATGAGGGAGGTATGGACATTTTCTGGAACAGAAGAGGGACTTATGATGCAAGCTTACCTTTATAGGACAAAGACATTGCAGTAATATTCAGCTCTACTGTGACCCAAAATGCTTTCAAATTACAACAGCAAAATCAGGTACAGCAACTAGTGGGTCATACCTGTTTGTAATCGGGACTTCAGCACATCAGGAGCAATAGCCACAGTCCAGTTCATCATACCTGCAACACCTACAGATTGAAACAAAGCAAAAAATGTACTGCTTAAGGACAGTGCCTACTATTGTTACTGCACATACGTTCTGCACATCTCAAGATACTTGGGTTTCCTATGGTTGGTGCCTACTAATACAGGGATATTTTCAATTTTGCGTGGTTTAAAACTAAGTGGAGAAAGCAGAACTTAGTAAGTGCTCCAATGACTTACCTCCAGCACAAAGAATACTTAAAGGACCAACCTCTTTTCGGCTGTGACAGGAATATAAAAAAAAATGAAAATAATAAATAACTGACAAGGCTCCACAATGATAGTATAGAAAGGGAGAAAGTGAGAAGGAAGGGAAGGGCCTGTTAGCTTCCTGCTTCCCATACCCAACAAAATGGGCTCCCAATGCTTTACAAAAACCTCAGCCACTTTTTCCTTTGCTACACAATATTGCATGATCAACATATTTTGGATTTTTTCTGTTTTCTTTGGATAACCCTCAGCGCCTCGGGAAAATAATGGATGTGTGTGCTATATAAATGAACTATTATTATTTATTATTATTTTTGGGATATGGTGGCCTACAACAGTTCACGCGAGAAACTCAGGCTGCCCCTTTTTTGCTGGAATTTGGTATTATCCTTGGAAAAAAAAAGCCACCTCAAAATTCAACATAGCCCTTTTATGCCAAAAGCCCTTCACACATGTATATTGTTAATCTATGTTAATTTTATATTTCAAGTAAACATAAAAAATATATATATTTCTTACAAGTCATATCGTAAGATGCATCATGTGACATTACTTACGTTTTTCCTGCAGGAGTTAATGCATTAAGAAGAAATTCGTACGAAGCAAAGTACATTCCAGTGGCAGGGACATCTGTCAAAATACAATTTACATACATAATAAGTTAACAGATTAAGATCAGTGTTAAACATATGGGAGTTTTGTTCATATTGGACTGTTGTGTGTATGCTGAATGACATCAAATACAACCTTACCTCTAAGTAAAGTTGCACAAGTTCCTTTGTACACTCCACGGATTCCGCTTTGCTTATAAAGCTTTTTCACGACATCAGCTGGGCCAGCATATTTCTTCTCTGCTCCGGAGGCTTGCTGGATCTACAAAGAAGAAAGGTACTTTTACTAACAAATAAAATGTTCTCTTACTTTTCATATCATCCTCCCCCACTCCAAATCATTGGGCTCTCTCTTCTCATTAAAAAAGCACCCCATTAAAGGGACAGTATCACGCTATTTTTAGTAACACATTGAAAGTTGGAAAAGACGCTATTCGGTTGATAGCAGCCAAGATATAATGACCAAAATTCCATTAAAAGACTATCAGAATGCAAAGAAACTATCCATGGATATTTTCGCCGGTAGATGACCAAAATAAAAATGGGTTCAAATTTGAAAACCTTGGGCCTACGTTTTCAATTTTCGCTGCCGTAACGCACTAAAAATTGGTTGTACTACATTTTGGCTCAACCTTTCGTCTCAGTAGAATCACTATTAACATTTTTTTTAATAAGCGATTTAGAAGTTAATTAACACAGTGTTGAAAGTTTAAATTTAGTGAATTTTTGCCCAAAATCATGATATCTCCCATGATACTGCCCCTTTAAGAACTCTCATTTTAATGTGAAGGTCCACAAAATATATAACGCAGCCATCCAACCCAAGGGTATAAGTGTTTTCTAGGGAATTCAAAAACACAATTCTCACAGTCATGTAGCTTAACAAGTAGCAAGACCTAATAAATTATTGCTTAAACAGTCACTGAATGTATCCATGGGTCAATAAGCATATCTGACTCGGAAATCAGTACACTTTGTACGTCTGCAACCCATGTATGGCCTCAGACCAATGTAACCTGCATTTCACTCCCAGATATGGCAGTACTTGTACATTGAGTTTGCTGCTGGTTTTCACCTCACTCTAAGATCTTTCAACACTCTTCAAGTTTTCTCCCTACATGTCTCATGTGTTTAATCATGGTGTATTTTTGATTGTGCACGTAAATAAAACAACACTTGGAAGTGACAGACTTGACAGTTTACCTGTAAAATGCATTTTATTCTTTCTCCTGGAGCCATGATAACTGTTGTGCAGACTCCAGCAAAAAATCCTGAGGTCACGATCTGAAAATAGCTGTCGAAAAATGCATTCACCTTTGAACTGCAATTAAGTGATTAGCACCTAATTTACCTTACATCACTGGTTGTCAAACATACAGGTTGTGAGAATAAAGGAAGTGATCACAAAAGATGAAATGTTTTGATGCTTAAACAAATTTTCCTAACTAGTACTAAAAGAAATATAGAGAAAACAGTGAGGTGAATATACTTGTTAGACTTGTTGTCACAGCAGTCAAGGGAAAGGCAGATTTGGGACATTTCTGAAGGATTTTTTCAATAAACCAACCAAGGACAGGAAATATAACTTTTAATACGTTTCAAACTTAATGATATTTGCCACACCAAATTCAAACTGCTGTACCAAACTGATTCAGACCCCACTCTTTTGCCATGCAGACTTAATTCATCAATTAGGTTCAACACATAAGTGGAGTGGCATCTAGAACAGGCCTTAGTTATTCAATGTATATTTTGGCACAAAATTTAAAGTCCAAAGTTTTCAACAGCAGACAATTCTAGCTAATAATCTCAGGACATTTTTACTTACGTTGGGTCATCATTTGGATTTTTGAGTTGCAGTTTTTTGCCCATGTTGAATCCCCAGAAACAGATGGCAAATATTGGTGCGACGCCAACTACAGGAGCTGCCATTCCTTTATAAAGGCCAAGAAATCCCTATAATTATAAAAATATAATATTTAACTTACAGCACTAAAAAATGTAAATAAACAAAATAAAAACTGCCTGAAAATGAACTGATGATATGAATAGAAGTATAGATACAGTAACTGTGTAAAAAGACTCAGCATCAAACACCGAAGCTGTCAATGAAATGATCAATAATTAATGCTAACAACTTGGTTTTGCCACTGAAAGCCAGAGGTTCAAAGTTTGAATCAGTTGACAGGTCTGGATGTATAGGCAACCAGCCTTATGTGCCAATCAACAACAATAAAATGGAAACTCCAACACCCCCTCCCCCCCCCCCCCCCTCAAAAATAAAATAAAAAAATAAAAAAAGGACTGTACCATGCCTAGCCATGGGTAGTCGAAACATCATATCACTTATTTTGTCGCAAATTTTGGTCTTCAAATGATTTTGCCTTTTGTCTCAAAAGAGTTTTTTTTTAAATGTATCATTAATGTACTTCAATCTCTGTCTGAAAGGCATGAACAGCTGTTCAAAGCTGAACATTTGTTCTTGAAGAGAGGAATGAATCACATGCAGTAGGGCATTCAATGGTTTTGTGGCCCGGAGGGCAAATCTTCCAAAGTCCAAACCCAGGGGTTGCCTCAGAAGGGGATGTGAAGGGAAAGAATGTTAAACTTTTGAAATGATTGGCATATTAATTTCAAACTTTGAAAACAGAGCCCTTGTTCGTCTGTTATAGAGGCACGTGCCTCCCAACTGGGTATGGTTTTCAACCCACTTTGGTCAGCTGAAAATAAGAATAGATTTTTGTAATAATAATTATTAGTTTGGTCTGAAGTCTGAAAACAGGTATAGATTTTAGAGGCCAGGTCTGGAAATGGGTATGGTTTCCCAGACCACATCTGAAAACAGGTATGGATATTAAAGGCTGGGTCTGAAAATGATTATTGAAAACTTTTGGTCTTAAAAATGGTCAAGGTTTGCGGGACCAGGCAGCAAAACCCCACTGCACAAACTCAACGGGTAGAAACTTCTTCCTCTACGCATATTTTTTTAATTTACCTTCACACCTACTACATAAATCATAGATTCAGTATTATTATCATTATTAACATAAATTACATTAATTATATAAAGAGTTTCAATTATTTAAATGAAAACACTATAAGTGCCTAAACATTGAAGGGAAAAAAAAATAAAAGAAACAAAAATTATTACTCTTAGCATTACATTGGGCTTAGTTACTTAAATTCTTTTCCTCAAACATTTTCCATTTTCTCAAGAAGAAATTCATGCTATTGGATTTTCCATGAATATATTTTTCATTTCCATGTTTAATTAATTGAAAGAATTGCTTTGAAATGGCTAAAAGTCGGCTTAGTCTTTCTATTTAATTTCTACATGACCAATACATGACCTAAAATTATTATATAATTGATCATGAACAGATCCATTCCTCTACGCATATGCTGGCCAATCACCAATACAATCCCTAAATAGATTAACAATATTATTATTACTTTTACACTGTAGATCTACTTTAAATATGAGACTGGTAGTGCCTCCAATAGTGCAGTTGCACAATAAATTACACCCAGTGGCATGCAGAGCGCTGGATGAATTATTATGCAATGAGTTTTCAAACTAACACATCATTGTTGTTTCACTGCAACAGTGATATCTCACCTCTTTCCTAATTGTTTTCAAAGCACAATCAAGGGTTCCAGTAAACATTGGCTTCTGTCCTGGCTCAGGGGTTGGCATTGTTTGAAGGCGAACCTGGCAAATTTAACATCATTTTATCAAAACTCAACTCAATTCAATATACTACACTAATAAATAATTCAGCTTTCCTTGGACAGCAAACATACTTCCCAAAATCAAAATAAACTTCTCCTAATTTTTTTCTTGTATATTTATGTGATTTACTAGATATAATTAGTATATTCTCTGTGTATATCAGTTTAATTAACAGGGTCTCCTCCTTGAATGGAGCTGCGGCACTTTTAAAGAGGATTATCCCTTTTCAGCATTGCACCTTTATATATTATACTTTGTTGAATAAATGTGAATAAAGTTTGTTAATAGAAGATTGTGTCAAAAGTAATGTTGCGTGACCAAAACAATATCGACTATTGTACCTTACCAGTATCGGGTTGGTTTCAAACAAGAAAAGTGCGACTGAATATTTCTTTCTGTCGTAATTTTAAAACACCGTAAATAAAACGTTCATTAGTAAAATTACCATTTCTGCCATTGGGCCGTTAAGTCGCTGAGTGCAGACAGAATATAACTCGTTTTGAAAAAGTCCAATTTTCACCACGTTTGAAACAAGAATGACTAATCAAAATCCACATTAAAAACTTATATTAAACCAAAACTCTTGCTTGTAAAAAAGTATATTCGTTTATACTTTCTTCGATTTAATACAGATATTTCTTTCAATGAATATTCTCGGTTATGTGAAAAAACATAAAGGGAATTGGCAATAATCGAGTCCACCGGTCGCTACTGGTTAGATTACTACTGAGTGAAACTTTGATGGACTTTGCCCCCTTGCAAAAGATTAAAATCAAAGAAAAAATCTTCCATTCTAAATATCAATCCTAAGGAACCTTTGATATTTTCAAGACAAACTGTGAAATTATCTTATGTGTCCTATAACGTGGAAGAGATGAATTATAAAGTAAATTGTAAAATATATGTAAAATTCGTGCGGCAAATTCATTCAGGCCATCCACGTCACGTCGGAATTTACGTTCGTTTGAGTGTACCTTTATAGTATCCAACGGATGTCCAGAAACCACACAACATATTCCTCCAAACCCTCCAGCAAGGAAATTCTTCACGCCAGAAGTACTTCTAGTTTGCTTTTTTGGGGCTTCCGCGACAGCCAGCTCCTGTTCTGCCATCTTGCTCATGCACCTCTGCTTGTCAATGGCAGTAATTTTTCGTCATGAGTAGTCATAAAGTGGGCGTGTAGGGGATTGGGCTTGAGTCTCATACCCAGTCTCCGATTAAAACTGTCACGCAATCGTCACGCAATGACATGTGTAACGTCCCAAAAAGGCCACGATCAGCGTAGACTACGAGTAGTTCCCCATTTTTCCTCAGGGATGGTAGGGCGAGCGAAACGCGAGCGCTCGCGTTTCGCTCGCCCTACTATCCCTGAGGAAAAATGGGGAACTACTCGTAGTCTACGATCAGCGTTCACTGACCACCACGGCCCACGGCCCGGCCCTCCGGTACATAGTTTCATGGTACTGCCCGGAGCAAAACGCATGTCGCAATTGACTAGGTTCAAGAAGAGAGAAACACCCAAACTCTCAAGTAAATTCCTTTCCTTTATTCTCACCGATAAAAACTTTACTTCCTTACCAGGCCCCATTTGTTCAAAAAGCGGATAGCCGTATCCAATGGATAAATCGCTAGCGGATAAAATGTACTCCAACTAATACAATTTATCCGCAGGAAAGCGACTTTTCCGCTGGATAAAGTTATCCGCTCTTCGAGCAACTGGGGCCAGGTATTTTTAAAATAACATTCAACATGAATTAGTGTCACGAGCTTGTCTTCTGCGATACATTGGAAGCTTTGAACATAAAAAGAATCTGTACAACGTCTTCCCTGGCGTCAGTCTGATCGTTTATTGTTAATTCCTATGACCAGAAAATATGCGAAGTTTCCACTGGGTCATCTTCTTGGAGCGTTTGTAATCTAAAAGTTGATAGCTTTTCCTGCATAAGAGGCGATGTTAGCTTCTCTAAACGCTTCTGATACCGTCTGCAACGAAAACAAAAAATGGGGTTATTAGGAATAAGACATTTTACAGCGAAGCCAGCCAAACCCTGAGCACTTTTAACCCCAAGTTTTCGCACATGCACTTAAATCGCAATCAACTAGCCAATAATAATAATAATAATAACTACTTATATAGCGCTTATCCAGTTCTGTTCTAAGCGCTTTACAAAGTAAAAATCATATTTGTTTAAAATAATTCGAAAAAAGATGAGTCTTAAGTTTACGTTTAAAAACATTTAAATTGTCGCAATTACGGATGTCGATAGGTAGTTTGTTCCAGAGTTCTGGGGCCGAAACAGCGAAAGCTCTGGAGCCATACGACTTTAGATTATGGTTGATATGACATAGGCGAAATGCGTCAGACGACGATCGGAGCGTTCTTGAAGTTGTATAGCGGCGTATCAGGTCTTGTATGTAGATGGGGGACTGTTGGTGAAGAGCTTTGTGGGTGAGCAGAATTATTTTGAATTTGATTCGCTCGGAAACTGGAAGCCAGTGGAGTTCAAATAAAATAGGGGTTATGTGGTCATACTTGCGAGAGCCTGTGATCAGTCGAGCCGCGGCATTCTGTACTGACTGAAGCTGTTTAATGACATATTTCGGAACATTGTATAAGAGAGAGTTACAGTGATCCAACTTGGAGGTTATAAAAGCGTGGACTAGAGTCTCAGTGGTTGTAGTGGATAGCAATTTTCTTATACGAGAGATGAACTTGAAGGCAGCTTCTAGGAATTGCTTCAAGGGTTCTGGCCTTCAGTTCGTTGCCTAGAGGCCCTCCTCCAAGTCTGATCGGAGGGTAAATCTTTGCAGAACTACGCGATTTACCAAGCCGTGCTAACACTGCTGCCCTTCACGTCATTGTGGCTGTTATTAACCCTTTAATCCCTAAGAGTGCCATTTGGCACATAATGCCATAACTCTGTCAGTATTTGACAGATTTCTATGAATTTTTGACACCAAGATGGTCTTGTGAAGATCTACTCATTAAAATGATAAAAACTTAACCCCCTCCTATATGTGATATGGTTGACCACCCCTATAACTTTTCAACTTTTTTCCCCTAGAAGTTGTGGGTCTTAAGACATCTCTCACATAAATGAAGATGTTGAGACCTGAAAAATAAGCTATAGTTTAGGGGTATACCTAATATACACAAGGATTGGGGCGTTTTTGAAGTTTTAAATTTTTGCGTTTTAAGGCCATTTATCTCAAAGCCATAACTTTTCTTACTCATAATTATATCAGTTATGAAATACACTCCTGAGTAGCTTTAAAATGGTATATCATACATGGACATTGAGTTTGTAGTCTTGGATCTGGAGAAAACGTCGTTTTGCTTTAGGGGTTAAAGGGTTAAGCCCAGTGAAGGAAAACACTCCCCGACTCGCTAAAACAATTTCAAAGACGAAAATACATACCTCTTTCTACCATCCGAGTACGAGGTCTGTACTGTAAGTTACAGACCGAGTTTTTCCCGTTGATTTATGGCCCAAGCTCTCCGCGGCGCCATAAATCAACGGGAAAAAACGAGGATCCGTAACTTACAGTACGGACCGAGAAAACGAGGTTAGTAAGATATTTATTATATCTTTGAGGCTAATCGGGCGCGCGGGAAAGGAAACTAGTTGAAGTCAAGGGAAATTTAGCAGGCCGTACAGTGAAATACGGCCCGCAAAATTGACCAATCACACCACGCGTACTAACTGAGAGATATAATAAAGTAACTTAGCAGTTATTAAACTACTTCGTGAAGTTCATACCGGGTGAGCGTGGCACACACGCGCGATGTCCTCGCTTGACGCCCCATACTCCATTGCAAGCGCAGCCTCATTGATCATCTCGCCAGCAGCTGGTGTGATCATATGGCATCCCAGAAGTCGGTCTGTCTCCTTGTCACTCAAAACCTTCACCATGCCGTCGATATCGGCATTTGTTCGTGCGCGACTGTTTGCAGAGAGAGGGAACTTTCCAACCTTGTAAGCCACACCCTAAAAATGAACAACAGGGCAGATTTGAAATTCTGATTATAGCAGAGCGGAACTCTCCTGTTCCAGAAATTGGAGTCCATTACATGAAAAAAATCACATTAAAATTAGTCCAGTTTACCAAGTTTGAGGTTCTGTCGATAGATTGCAACCATGTAGAAGTCGTAGAAAAATTAGAGACTTTGTATGGATTTGAGGAACGTCATCTCTGAATTAAAGACATTGTATGGAATTTGGGCAACCTTTGACAGCTAGGTCTCAGCCAGGTTACCACGTATTGAAACATAACCAAGCTTGGTAGACTTGCTAATTTATATGTGATCTTTCTGGCGATGGGGTTCATTTCTTCATATAACGCAATTTCAGCAATGTGTAAGCTAGGGCCCAGCCCCTTTAAGAACTTTGGAACGGGAAATCCTGAGGTCTTACGCTTCTCGTGGTAATAACTGAAAAACTCTTACCTCTTCTTTGAGCATTTCTTCAGTTTTCCCAACCCAAGCCACTTCAGGGTGCGTGTAAATCACATTTGGTACACAGTTGTAATCAATGTGGACTGCACCGCCAGCAATACCCTCTACGCAAATTATACCTGGGGGAAAAACAGCACAATTATCCTTAAGTCATTAGCATTAGTTAATTTTTTTTCTTTTCTTTTTTAAAACATTTGGTAGATAGACAATCTTGAGTCAACCCTCTTTTACGCGGGAGTCAGTATGGTACCCTATGAACCGCTTATCAACAACAACTGAAAATTTGACAAACACCGTGTGCATTAGATTAACAACAAACAAAACGAAACTGTAAAGCCGGACTGACCAAGGAGACTTCAGAGCAACTAACATCACAGTTTAACTGACCGATCAAACCAATAACATGAGCTGACAAAAATACCACTAATGATACACAATCCTAGTGATTCTTAGATGACTTTTGCTCTCAGGGTGACTAAACATCAGTGAATGTCACCAACAACAGTCTTCCTCGGACCACACCGTCACGCTAGACGGACTACTTAGATTCCTGGAGCTCGTTTCTAAAAGTTAACGAACATCGCGCACAGGAAGGCCAGTTCACACGTTACAACTGTAAAAGGTTTGAACCCAGGAGTTATGTCATAACCACGTATTCAGTTATAAAATTGTGATCACCAGAGTGAGTTTAGTCCTGAGAAGGACTGTTTGAAGTGACATTGACTGACGTTTCGACCGGCAACCTGAACGGAAGTCATCTTCAGAGTCAAGTGAATTGTGGAACGTCAGTAGATAGTATAAATGGTTTGAACCAAGGTGCCAATTTGTTGGCCGACTTCTTTCTCTGTTGGTGTAGCGCGGGGTGCATAGGAATCAGCCGGATTAAATAAATAATAAAAAAAAATCTGTAGCACTGCCACAGATGTTTACAAACCAGGCCGATTTTCGTCCACTCACTCATTTTCTTTGCCAGATTGGACCAAATCCGTCCCATTAATTGGTGCGTGTAAATCAGCCTTTGACTTGTTTTTGGGCCCGATATATGATCCGGCGGGACTTATGAGAAACAGGCACCTGGGTTCAAACCATTTACCACATGCATGCATGACTTTCAAGAAGTAATTCGCGCTAAACTCACCTTCATCTTCGGCCTTGTGTGCCAGCATGGGTCCGTGAATACAGTCACCAATAGCGTATATACTGAAACAAACAGAATTTTACTCAGAACTGTGGCCTTTACTGAAGAAAAGACACTCATGAAACATAGATTTGGTTTAGTGGTCACATCGATAGAAACATCAACGAGGTTAAATCGCCGGCAGCTGCTGTTTTGTTGCATTTACTACACGGGAGAAGGTCCACAGGTCCCAACGATGACGTAATTGACCAACTAGAACAGGATACCCAACCGCTAAGGAGAGCTCAACCCAAGCTTAAAGAGCAGCGTAGTGATTCGAAGAAACTCGTCCAACGTGTGCGCATGCCCTCGATCTAGTAATATTTACTGAAGGGGACTTTGATTTGTTCTGTCTTTGATCGTAATAACTGTAATAATATTAATTTTCTCCTTAAACAGTTCTAAGTCTGGCCCGCCTAGTTTAGCTCTCGCTACCTGCGGGCCAGTCTCTCTTTTTTGCTAAATTTTTCAATTTTTTAATAAACTTGAAACTTGAAAATTATTAAAATAAACGTCTCGTAAAACCTCACGGTGCTACCCTGCAGCGCACTATACCACCCCTCCAAGGAGGAGTTGAAATCCTTTCAGGTCGCGTTCGATTCACCGCATTCCGGGATAAGAATAAGCGGAATAGCTGTTAGATTTCTCTTTTCGGGTAAATTTGGGAAGACGTATCTATTAACATTCGCTGATACACGATAATTTAAGAGCCATTTTGCGTCCCAGCGACTCCAAAAACCTCTTACGAGGGATTTATAGTAATCATTGTATGTATCCCCCCCTATTCCGGAATAAGGTCAATCGAACGCACGGGTCTTACAGTCAGCGTGAGTCAACTCATGGTAAAGAAACCAGTGACTCACCTTGGAACATTGGTCTGAAATCTTTCATTGACAATGACTCGGCCTTGCGCATCTACTGGAATGCCAACTTTCTACAAGGAAACACCCAAAAATAACATAAACACAAGAGATAGTAGACCAAGGAAACTGAAAGCAGCATTCTAGAATTAATGCCCGTCATTTTTTGATGACGTTTTAACTATTGGTACGGCAGAGCCAGCTGAGAAAGTTTCTACGACGACATGACAAGAAAGGCAAAAAATACAGGCAGGTGAGTTCCGAGGTTAACAATGGCATTCACTGCGAGCTGTCTCCTTCTTCTCTTAAGTTCTGTAGCGCGCGATGGATCTCACGCGCGGCGAGATGAGACCGCGAGAAACGTGGGCGTGGAGGGAAGGAAGAAGAAAGCTTTTCCTCCCTCTCTCCAATCCCTCCTCGTTCAATTTTCCAATTTGCATAATTTTTACCATCACTTTGCACGCGCGATCTGAGGAAAACAGTATGACTGCTCGCAATCTAACAATAACTAACAATGGCACAAATGAAAAAAATAACTCAGCTGCTTGAACTAGCAAAAAGAAAAGAAAACGCTCAATTTACCGTTAAAGGTCAACTCCAAGCTCATGGATCTAAAAAAAACACTGCTGTGCTTATAAACTGCAAAACAGTCGTATTTTTTGCGAACGCGAGCGACTGTCAATATTCGAACGAAAGGTCTGGAGCGAGTCTAAAAACGGCGAGGGAGAATGGGGACTGCGGGCGTGTGAGGCTCGCGCGCTTCACTCGCGAGGATCACGCTTACGGCGCTTCGCGCCTTTCGAAAACGTCCGAAGTCTACTGTGCTTACCTCTAGTCCTAATCTTTCGGTGTATGGCCGTCTTCCTACACAAACTAAAAGAACATCTCCTTCAAGCTGTGGAGTAAAACAAAATCGTCTTGACATGCCTGTATTTCAAGTGCCAGAACAACAACAGCACTGCTATTTTCTTAAATAACAAAGCATCAAATGCAAATAATCTAACCACCACTTAATTTTCAATTTCTGTCTTCGCAATTTATGTTCACATGGCAAAGCTAAAAAAATAAAAACGATAATTATTTGACTGACATACCTCTTCCTTTTTAGAGCCATCCTTAGCTGACTCCACACTGGAATGAAAAGGCAACAGGAATATAAACACTTGCAAGTTGCGTGGCAATGAGCAGAACTGAGAATAAATAAGGTGGTCCCACAGGGCAACCACAAAAGTTGAGAAATAAGATTAAGTTATCAGCTTTTGTTGTTGGTTTCCTGTGGTTATAATCAGAAAAGCTCAGATCCGCTCACGCACAAAACAGCTAAGCACAGGACTACAGTGCTGTCAAAGAAACCACAAAGAAACGAACAATGTTAGCTGACAACTTAATCTTATTTCTCAACTTTTGTGGTTTCCCCGTGGTGGTCCTTCCGTAAATGTCACTCAGGGCTCAAAAACGTGTCAGTTTCTCAAATCATGGTTTATACACCTGGGTTTGAGGAGTGTTTAACTCTACTGTTTACAAACAAGGTAGATGATCCTAATGATATCAACATAGTAGCTTCTTAAGACTGTTTGAGGGAACAGTTCAGAGATAGACACAATGACCTGAAATCACTCAACTTCGGAGGAAAACAATCAACGCACTATTCCTCCACAAACATAATATTATCGTGATAATAATGTGGATTTAAATTAAACTTGACCTTCCTTCACCAGGCATGTTCCTTACCTAACTTTGATGCCATCCGCTGTTCTGGTTGCACCTGAAAGTAAGCCCCATTCTGTTACTACAAAGCTAACAGAAAAAGTTTTAACTATGGCAATTAAATCTTCCCCAACACTACTGAAGTTTTGATTCATAGGCTTAACCCATTCATTCTGAAGTGTGGGTAAGATTGAAACAAGAAAAGAAATCCTCTTTCAAATATCAAGCAACAACCAGCCCCAAAAGAAAGTAACAAACTGAGCCGCTTTTACTTTAATGCCACCCTTTGAGGCTTTGCCCACAGACTAAAATTTAGTATCACCACCTCAGTCCATAATAAACAGCACCACAAGAAAGTACCGCTCGGTAGCAATGGTCACACTTAAGGATTTCATCCACAGACTCAAATGTTAGCACAACTTTGTGCAGCATCATAAACAGTAACAGTATAATGCTACATGTAAATATAGACTCAAAAGTTCGAGTCACCAACTGAAGGTACAGCACATTAACCCTTTAAGCCCTAACAGTGATCAGCATGAAATTTCTTCTTGTAATATCAATGCTTATTCAATCCGTGAGGTCATGAGAATTAAGGATATGATCACCCAAGGTGAATTTTCTTGATATTTTAATAACTTCTCCCCAGTACTTTTAAAAGAAAAGTATGGGGACAACATAGGAGAATTTTTTATTTGATAAATTAGGGGTTAAAGGGTTAAAGAACACCACTTCAGTCATGAGGAAAGAGTTTGATCCCTTTAATTTCCAATGTCAACACATGTGTATAACCTTCTTATTGTTCTCTAGTTGGGAGAATTTTTTGAAGAATTGAAACATTCTATCATTGGCCTGTTTTTCCGTGGGATTTTCGAGACTCATACACTTCGGTCGAACTGGCGGTAGTTCGATCAAAGTGTACGAGTCTCGAAAATCCCACAGAAAAATAGGGGACTGTGAACAGTCTACAGTCAAGTAGTGACACTGTAAGGCGACATTCCATGCTGGTCAGTATTGGAGGCTTAGAGGGTTAGGCTAAGTATTAAGAAATAGGAAACTTAAGCAAGGACAATGGCAACAGCAATGACAGCACTGAAAAACAAAAGGCTTAATGACGAAAAACAATCCCTCTGCATTTGTGTTTTAAAATTTTGGAACATTTCTTTGCCGTCTTCTGCAAAGCAGCATGAAATGACCAATTCAAGTTTTCATGGGGAACGTGAGCACACAATGGTGAATTTTCCATTCTGTTTCTTAACTTGAACATCACCCCTACCATTTTGGTTCCTGGGTAGTTCACCTTTTCTGTAGAAGTTGAACGAGTTGAAATAAGCGCGAAGTAGCTCAAATAAACTAAAGTTATATTCTCAAGTGACAATTATTTTGTTGGCATTGCCGCTGCTGCTGCTTAAGTTCCCTAATGACCATGAGCTCCAGATCATGTCACTGTTGGTTAGCAACAAATGTTGCAAAATAATTTTAGTTCTTTTTTGGGAAATTTGCAGCCACTCCTGAATGAACCAGTCTATGATATAATGTACTTACTTGTGACTTTAGTGTTCAGTTTGAACTTCATGCCTTGTTTTTGTAAAATTCTCTGGAAATTTTTCCTAACAAAACAAAAAGAAGCCAGTTTTAACCCCAACGTCACAAGGCCGTTTCTTAGAATTCCCTCATTTATCACAGAAACAATAAACACAAAATAAGAAATCTTATTGTATTGATAGTACCCATATAGCTGAACTGTTGTATTTTACTTATTTCATTAGTTTGGTTACCTCAAACCCCTTACTATGCTGAGCACAAAACTTATTACATAATTACATTCAACATAGAAAGATCACACCCCTAACACAGATTGGAGTCAAGATTGTATGGGACAATCGATCGATGAATTAATGGATCTTGGGACGCATATATCTGGCATCCCCCGCAGATTTTGCAGGGGCAGATAACATCATCACCAACGTGGCAAAGGAGAGAGAACCTGGGATTGAGATCATCAAACACACTCCCTAATCTTTGATTATTACTAGTTTATAATACAGTGTGTGTTATTGTGCATGTACTGCTCTACACAGTAGTTAAAGTACAGTGGGATCTTGATTATTTGAACCCTCGATTTTTTGAAACTCCCGATCCTTCGAACCAAAAGTTATTACTTTGGATTTACTTCGGTAAGATTTTTATCCCCAATTTTTGGAAACCCTGATTTTTCCAACCATGCAAATTCAGTTTCGCTAGGAGGTTCAAAAAATTGGTCAGTGATGAACTTTATTATTTATCATGGGCTATCTCAAGCTTCTGCTGTCTCAAGCATCTCTCTGTCTTGAAAATACTTCCTACTGTGACTTACGAGACTTCAGCATCAATGCCTAGGCCACCAATATGACCTAAGAACTCAACAGCAGTTACTTGTGAGCCCAGTCTGGACCAAACAGAACCCTAAAATAGAACAACAAACCAGTTTGTGACAGTCTCTGGTTAAACAGGACACCTTTTTATCATTTGGCAGTTCTAAAATTTCTGTAAGTAATGAGAGCAGGGCTGTTCCAGTGATATGTGTACTTGCTTTTTAAAAAATGGGGCCAGAGTCCAAAACATACATGTGTAATACTGTAGTTATGTGGTTTACAACATTTAATTTAATAAAATTCCAATTCAGTCAAGGATCTAAGCCACACAGGTTTGTCATCGCATCTGTTCAAATGAGATCAGAAACAGCAGTGCATCTAATAACAGGGTATCTGCTTTTGATATACTTGTCTGCTTTTAAGAGAAATTTTGACAAAAGATGTTCAACTGTTTGAGATCAGTTTATAATTTAACTATCATGGTTTATATTCATGCAAAATTAATAAACTAGTGAACACAATGGCACACCCACCAATTCAACACCAATCACGCCAGCGCCAATCAAGATCAATTTCTCTGGCACTCTGTTCAGAGACAGAGCACCCGTGGAAGAAATTACTACTTTTTCATCAATCTGTAGAAAGAGTAAGTTAAGTTATAGCAATGAGATAGTTAGGCTCAATTTCCGCCGCTCTCTTGAGTCCGCTCGTTTCCCGAACAGCGGCTGGAAATTGAGCCTATGAGGATAGTACTAAATGGAGTTTCTGATCAGCTAATAAGTCTGTAAGCAGCTCCTCTCCATACTTCAGAGTGAAGCCTGACTCTGCACAAGCGTAAGGGAAGTGCATGCATTCTATCACACTGCAATCCAGCAATTTTTGCTGTCCATCACTTGAGCTACATGTATTTCATTGCTGACTGGCAAATATACATTGTAACGTTGCAGATAAAATTCAATAACGAATCAATCAATTTTATTAATTTGCTGAATGTAAATGTACAATTTTTTTAGTTCTTTGCTCTTGTCTTGTTTATCTTTTAATTAGTATGAGACAAAAGGGAAAAAATTTATTATGATTTATGATTTATATGGTGCTAATGAAATCATGCTACTGATCCTTCCTCATTGCTGAAAGCTACAATGTAGGCCAAAAACCTTGAAACAGTTTGTGCATGTAGTTAACTCCTGGTGTAAATAAGCAATGTATATTGTAATATCGGAGGCCATAGCAGAGTACTTTGTCGTTGCAATTTGTAATTTGCGATACGTGTAATTTGTTAAAGATGTGTTACTTTAAATAAATATTAAAAAAAAAAATGTAGTTAACTCCACCTCTCCCATTTAATGTTGATCGCATTAAGATTTTAAGACTCTGTTTACTTACAGTGTGCACAACAATGTTTCATTATGAAAGACATTCACGCAAATTAAGAAAGAATGTTCCAAATCTTAATTATTAATATCAATCAACAGTGTAGAGCTATATTGTACTTTACCAAATGACCAGAAGTGTATGGTAACCTTAACTGAAATGCAGTTTAAAATACAGTCGACTTCCGATAACTCGAACCTTCAATGGAAATTGAAGTTATCGGGAGCTCGAGTTTTCGAGGGTAAAATTATATAGAAAATGACCTGAGGCTCGAGTTAGCGTGAGGTTTGAGTTAGCAGGGGTTCGAATTATCGGGAGTCGACTGTACTCACATAGTTGGTTAAATTAAATCCTACCTCAGTTCCAGGGAAAGGGGTAACTTCAGATCCAGTGGCTATCATGATATTTTTGGTCTGAATCACTTCTGTACTTCCATCGTCTTTATGCACTGTCACCTAAAATAACAAACACAACAAAAGGTTATTACTAACAATAATTTATTGTAATTGAAGGGATCATTGTATAACTGAACAACATGTACCTGTATGTCGCAATTCAGATTGCTTTTTTGTTGTTTTAGCTCAGACTCACTGGAGTTTTTGCAGGTGGCCTTAAATTCCTTCAAGAAATGTTGCTCCCATGTTTTATCCACTGTTTTGTGCTCGTTTACAATAAAATCCTATGATTATGGCAAGATTTCTGTTTTTATTGATCACATTTAACAAAGCATAGAGCAACAGATAAAACATTGGAGCAACATTTCCTGAACAAATTCAAGACCATGACATCTTCATGTTCAAGTGACAAAAATAAAGTTCAAACAGTCTAATGTATGCGGTGAGCGGTGTGAAGTGATTAAGCATTTACATTTACATTGTGCAAAACTCTTATTGCCAATTTTTATTCTTAAATGTTTGTCCAAATCTAATCTCATTCGAATTCAAGGCCACATACAAAAGCTATGGTGAATCTGAGCTACAACAACAAAAAGCGATCTCATGAAACATGACATACTGTACACCTGTAGGTTGGTTATGCCGGCTTCAATTATTTTTGTAGTGGAAAAACAACAAGATGATTGTAATTGCATTTTTTACTGCTGTCAAGGAGACAACTAAGAGAGGCCAGCACAGTGGATTGAACTCCACCAATCAAAACCAATCTTCAGTCTGGGAAACTAACTCAAGTATAATCCCATAATCATACAAAAATACCTTGTGTCAACAAAATCAACTATTGTACTAATTATAAAATAATCAGGATTTATGGAACTCACCTCATTTGGTCCAGAAATTGAACCATGTCCACTCACCTGAGTAACCTGCAATGATGCAGACATACAGTCATGTAATAACATCCTTTACTTGCTTATTAAATAATAAATTCATTAACGCAAATAAAAACTATAAAATAACAACCATTATAATAATTTCATCAGGCATTGCGGCGTATTTCACGGGCTAAAATGAAGAATTCATTGGGCTAAAATGTGAACCAATAAGAAAGGAGAAAATAATGTAGCCAGCCAATAAGAACTGGAAGCCATTCAACTGTTCGCGCCGTTTTCTTACTTGTTTGACTGGAAGCGCTGCCATCTGCAAAGAAATTGTTTTGAGCTACAAAATCAATGGAAAACCTAACGAAGAAGCAAATTCCCAGTCGTCTGAGCTAGATGAAGAGGACTTTAATACAGAAACTGTGGGCGATGGTGGAAATAATGCCAGTAGTAGCTCCATGGCCGGGGCGAGTCAGTGCAATTTGTCTTCTTTGAGCGAAACCCGCTTAGTTTAAATAAGCAATTGCACAATTAATTTTAACAGTCGTAAGTGACTATTTCTTCGCTGTTTACAAAATTCTGTTATTTTCCTTTTGAAAACTTTAACCCTTTCCCGACCAAGAGTGCCATATGGCACAAGACGCAATTATGAGCTCAGTATTTGGTCAATTTGTGTGAAATTTGCACAACCAAAAGATCTTTGAAAGATCTATAAATTGAAGGCATAAAATCATGCCCCCCTCCTATATGAGACTTGATTTACCACCCCTCAAACTTTTGGATTTTTTTTCCTTTGTACGTTAAGGGTCCAGTTGATATCTTACAACAAGCAATGCACTGAGAGCTGTACATTAAGCTATAGTTTAGGGGGATACCCAGTATGTACAACGAATAAGAAAATTTTCAATGTTTTTCTTCTTTCGTTTTGGACTTTTCTCACTCTCATATGTGACCTCCTCCATCTCTGTTGGTGTGATTTATAGCACGCTCCAGAAAATACCATTTAAATGGTATATGACATGTGGTCTCCCAGTTCATAGTTAGCGATTTAGAAAAATTCGCCATTTCCCTCGGACGGGAAAGGGTTAAAGCAAAGATTCTTTTGACAAATTTTGCCGTGTTCTGCCAAAGTTTTAAGTTTTTGTGACAATGAAAGCTTTTGCACAATAAAATAAACGCCGACGCGATTCCGGCAGCGTTCACAGAGGATATCGCAATCGCTTACTGTACTGTCTTTGCTTCCTTTTGTGAATGCCCTCTGAATGATATCTATTCTCAGAACTCATTTGAGTCGGGCCAAAAACATATTTACGCCCGCGAACATAAACTCTATTGATATATCAATGTTGGTCATTAGATGGCATGAGGTATAGGCTGGAGTACAGATTGTTTGATTCTGAGAGTCACAGAAAAGGAATCATAATTCAATCAGTACTTTACAGGCAAGATTGCGTTAAATCTTGAGAATCAGAGCTTCATAGGTCATTACTAGGCTGAAAGGGAATTCAAACATTTTGCTCTCATCATTTTGCTGTCACCCTTCTTGCACTCTGATACAATGCATGGTTTGAGGTTGAGAGGCTAATGGAAATGTAAGGTTTGCTGAACTTTTGCTATGAATTTTATCAAGAATTATTAATGGTTTGAGAAGTTCTATCATTCACACACCCAAATGAGTGTTTCATGTAATATATCAAACACGAGAAGGTCTGTTTCATCAGATATCCAAACACTGAAAAGTAGGTTGAAAAAACGAGGCGCAGCCAAGTTTTTTTAAACGACTTCGAGGTGTTTGGATATCTGATGAAACACACTTTCGAGTGTTTGATATGGCTTCTCAAATAATCAATAATTCTTGGAGAAATTCAAGGCTAAAGTTGGCAAAATTTTATGGTAATTAGGATCACATATCCAAACCACGGTCATGGTAGTGATTTTCTTTGTTTTCTCTCAATGAATTATTAATGAGTTGAGAATTGATTTTCAAACACCTCAAAGTTGGTTGGAAAAAAAATTAACTAGCCTGTAATTCATTTTTTCAACACGCTTCTCAGTGTATGTTTGGAAGTTGGTTGAAACACTCAGATTGCTCATGTTTGATTATAATACCTGAAAAAAACCCATTTTATTAAAAGATTTCAAATATATTTTACCTTGTTCTGTTTAAACAAATGCGCTATTCCATTTGTAAGTGTCTTTACAGCTGTTGACTTCTGTTCCATCATTTTCTCTAGATTTAATTTTACTTCACCCACTACAACAACAAATGAAGCAAATATAAAATTAATTAAAACATTAAACTTTCACAATAAATTATAAATCGTTGATGCTCTGAGTAAAAATGTTTTGATACAATTCATACAGTGCATCATACATATATTGACGGGCAACCGTGTAATTTCAAATCCTCTTAAATTTAGATAGAAGAAAGATCCTCGCAGTTAGTACGCAACTTAAGCAGTTGCGAAAAGAAAGCCTGAAAAAGTTCAGGCTTTCTTTTTGCAACTGCTTAATATGTAATCTTTCATCCGCAGTTCAATATATGATGTTTCATTTATTCATATTTGTTTATTCATCCTTCACTTGAGGGTATATTACAAACTCACAATATGACCAGCTCCCAGTTGGCTTGATAGCTCAGTTGGTAGAGCACTGCACCGGCATCGCAGAGGTCATGGGTTCGAATCCCGTTCAAGCCTGAATTTTTTCAGGCTTTCTTTTCACAACTGCTTAAGTTGCGTACTAACTGCGAGGATCTTTCTTCTATTTCATCTTTCATCCGCAGTTCAATATATAATGTTTCATATATTCATATTTGCCTCTTAAATTTGCAGGTCATGTTTTTTTTAATGTTTTATAATAATACACTAGGATACCAAACGAAAGACCTTTTTTTCAATCATAATGGTATAATCATCATTTACTCACCCTCTATTCCTCTGTTTTTGAAATCTGCAGTAACAGCTTGATGATACAAGTGTGAATTATTTAACAACGCCTGCAAAAAAAAGACAATTAAAAAAGTGTTATCTTATGAAAAAATTAACCTTTCTTTATTACAGTGGGAAATCACTTATAGTGCCTATGAAGTAAAAAATAAATTATGCCATTTTCAAGGGCCTTTCAAAGTGACAAATAATAGCATTTTCATTATTTTCCGAAATATTTCCTCGCTTTCCAGAGATATTCAAGTTTTGATCAAAGAGTGATGACGTCACAAATCACCTCAGCACAAAGTTAATGTCACTGTTCCGTTTAATATATCCAAACACACAAGCTTTAATGAAACGTAGAGTAATAAACTAAAGTAAGGACCACTAGACACGTTTGGCATTAATCTGGGGGACACCGCTCGGCGATTGGCGTGACTGGCGACTTCTATTGCGTGACCATTTTAAGGCCTCACTTCTCTGGCACTTCCAGCTGCACCTAGGCCAACAACAACAAAACACAACAACGCACTGCAACAGCAGCACAGCTAGGCCAGCAGCGCCACTCCAAGAAGAGTATTGGCAGGTCGCAAAACTAGAGCGCTACGAGCTGCCATCTAGGCCAGCAACGCGCAAACCTAATTAACTGAATGACCTATTATGCCTCACCTATCTCTCCAGCACTGCTGGGTCGGACCGGAGTATTGGCAGGTCAATATTACCAAAAGTCATTGAAATGAACTAGAGAACTTAGCTTGGGGAAGTCGCTACGCAGACTTAACCGAAGCGCAAACTCTAATAGGCATCCCCAAGTTTATTTGTTATATCACAGATCAACCCCCAAAGGGAGGGAGGAAGGGTACATTTTTACAGCGTAACAGTAGATAAAACCATGTCGTAACCAAGTGTGACTTAGAACCTTCTATCACACATTTAAAGCTAGACAGCGTTCAATGTCAGGGCAAATGGCCAGGGTTGTACTATGCTTATGATAGACTTTACATCATAGCAAACCAGACATGAATGCACCATTCACTGGTTTAGCCATACAGAAAAAGGGAACTAACTTGTCTCCAGACAATGTCGCAACATATTACAATGTGACTATTGACCAACGTGACAATGATACAGTGATAAGTCTAAAGTACAGTAGGTAGAGATGCCCCCTGGGGCTAAGGGCGTCACGTTCCATTAACTGCGTTTTTCCTCACTTTCCAGAGATATTCAAGTTTTGATCAAAGAGTGATGACGTCACAAATCACCTCAGCACAAAGATAAATCACAAAATCACGAATATCTTGGGAAATATTGGAATGATGCTGCTCAAACTTGGCAATTGAAAATGTACCTCAAGTAAGACACAAAATGGTACATCAAGTACCTATACAAGTTGTACAAAAGCTCTCACTGGCACATCTTTGGCACTGTTGGCAGTGGGAAATTTTTTGGAAGCCTAGTGACTAATTTTCAGTCTCTACAACCTCATTACTGTCTTGCCTGATACATAACGTGCAAGGTGCCTAGGCACTGAATCCAAGGAAATGAGGTCATCTCTAAGAGGTTCTTAAATTAAAGGACCTCAAACAAATTAAAAATAAGATAAATGGTGACTGAAGAGGTTGTTTACCTTTGATGGAATGCAGCCAACATTTAGACATGTTCCTCCCAGAGATTTTTCTTTTTCGACACATACCGTCTATGAATAGAAGTAAGTCAAGACTTAGAACCTTGACATTAACAGGAGATGGAATCACATGAGCCTTTATTTATAATAGTAACTGACATTGTGGTATATCAAAGGTGATTGTCAATAATTATGGCTTGCTAACTTGTGCAAACAAAATAAAAGCCTTAAGCATCCCCTCTAAAATACATAATTATATACAGCTGTACCTGAATATTCAAACAAGAGCTTTGCTAATACTAGCACTGACCAATCATGGTGTGTGTATGTATGATGTGGCTTAAATACTTTTTGGTTTAAATTTTTTCAAACCAGTTTAATCTTTCTTTTCCTTTGCGTAGTATTCATTATCCAAGACAAAGGGAAATAAAATTCAAACTGGTTTGAACATTTTTTAACCAAAAAATTTTGAAGCTCAACATATACTTAACCCCTAACACCGACCTAGGTGGGCATACGTACATGTAGAAGAACAGGCCTTTATCAGAATCTTGATTACTTTAAAGACATTGAAATCTTTCCTTTGATACAGACCTTCAACCCAAGCTGCGCTGCTTTGATTGATGCTACATATCCACCAGGACCAGAACCAATCACCACAAGATCCACTTCACCTTGAGAAGAACACACATAACCACCAATTAAAGACAAAGTCAAAACTGCATTCAGTGGCACCATATTAAAAATGCAGTTCCAGAAAAAATCCATACCCACCCCATGGAAGGTCATTGGAAATTTCTAGGGGGGGGGGTCTTAGAAGTCAAAATTTTAGCAGCGAAGTATGGAGTAAAACTGGGATTTCCTAGGGGAGGCAGGGTGCAAAACAAAAAACTTTCCGTGGGAGGAGTATGGACATTGTCTGGAACTGCACAATAGACAATGGAGTGATAAGTGCCCTAGTATTTCAGTAAATCACATTTCCTTATTTTTAGAATAGCACAAGTTACCAAAATTGGTTACCTTAAAAGTACTTTAAACAAACAAGAAATTGATAGACTTTCATATCCACCTTGCTCAGTTAAAGCCTTTGACATTCTCATGTCCCCATTCACTTGTTTCAACTATTAATCTTCTGCTTCTTAGGGCGATGATTTGACAAACAAACGCTTCTTCTTCTTGGCCACTTTGTTAAACCACAAGAGGTCACATTTCTTGGACAAAAAAAATTTCACCTGATCTGCCATTTATGCCCAGTCTTCACTGTGCAGTCCTCATTTTATACCAAGTCTGCAATTTATACCCAGTCCATAGTCCTTGGTCCATCTTTTTGTCCACCATGTGTTCGTGTGTTATACTCATCAACCCATATAAAACTGATCACCAGACAAACAGGCTAATAAACCAGACTCTAAACCACCGCAATGCAATATTACCTCCAAATACAATTATTTTAAGGTGTTCTTCAAAACTAAAACAATATTCCTTGGAACTTGGTGAGCTAATGATGAAGACAACTTCCCTTGCACAGTGTTAATTCAAGGTTAAAGGGGAAGTATCACGCAAATTTGCTGTCACTTCAATACCCAAAAATGTTTGTCTGTCAGGTAGAAACAAAGAAATAATTGTCTAGTTTTGTTATAAATTATCACCCTAGTGCAATAAAACTGTCGACTAGTGCCTCTGGCCAGAGACAGAGTAGGTCGGTATGGATTGAAACTTGAAAAATGTTAGGCTAATGTTTTTCAAGTTCTCGCATTTTTGTTTCCAAAATGCGCTAGAACAGATCACAAGTTGTTCCTTTCAAGAATTGAGTTGATTTCCTTCCTCTCGTCATTCTAGAATTATTTGGCAGCTGATTGAAAGTCTTATTTCACCATATTTAACAAAAGATACCAAAACCCCATGATACTTCCCCTTTAAACGTTCTAATGCCGTTGTACAATACGTCCAACAATTTGCTTGAAATTTGACTGGGTAAACATTTATATTTAACATCATGTCAACTTTGTCAAATATTGTACAACATGTAACTGTAAGCTTAAGCTTATGTAAGAACGTTTACTTGAAAGTAAGACATGATATGATGACTTCAGCTAGCGCTAACAAGTTTCAGTAAATAAAAACAATACTCAGAGGCATCAATAATATATTTACCATTTGTTGCATAACCTCTAGAGATACTAGTTCCAGCAACGGGAAGACTTCTTCCAATTCCAATAGTCCATCTCAAAGCCTGAAGAATTAAAAGTCGATAGCTTGTAAGTCAGACACTGTCTGCAACTATCTGCCGACTGTAATTAATGGTGCCCGGGAATGGATGGCAAGCGAATCGCAAAATGCCTTCAACTACAATGTTATTATGTTACCTCTGGCACTGTTGAGGGTAAGCCACAACTACGTCGGACGAATGACAACATGTTTTGCGAGGAATTACGGCTAAGATGTGATGTAACCTTTCCTTGCAAACAACTGCAGTGATCTTGCTTGGTAATGCAATATTTTGGGGAATATCCGCTATCTTATCGCGGTCTCAACGCATCCTAGGTTAGTACTTTATGTAAAACCACTTAAATTGTCGTCAACTATACATACAGTATTGATACCGTATTACAAGCTAAATAATCATGCTCCTTCCAGCTTTTGTTTATGTTCTATTTCCCCTCTTATCGGCTTTTGTTGTAGTGTGGAGTTTCACGATCTTCGAGCGTGTAAAAGTTGAACTTGGCTTGGAACACTATGCCGAGAAAGGCGACCCTTCTACCTTCCTCAAAATGCCAGCGAATGCTTCTATCAACTTAGGTTATACCCTGCTTGGATTGTACTGGCTGCGGAAAGTCTACAAACTGCAAAAGAAGTTAGGAGATGAAGCATTCTTTTATTACATGTTTGCCTGGATGTCTGTGTTCTATGGCTTTGTTCAATTTGGAAGAATAGTGTCCCAAACCCGCCTGTTTGCGGTGATGGATCAATGGTTTACGCTGCCTTTCTTTGCATGGATCGTGTGCTGGAATGAGTTCGTGTATCGGGGCTACTGGCAAAGCGGTCGGTATCTTACCATTATGCGTATTTCTGTATTGAGTTACTTCGTCGTTTTCTTTCACGATTTTGGTTTTGAAGCAGTGCTCGGGCTTCACATCTTAGCTGCTCTGGTTTATTCTCTTCGAACACAGTGCAAACCAGGCCTTGGTACTGATAGATCATGGATTTCTCTCATTCTTGCTTTGGTCTCTTGCGTTGGTTTTGTTTACTTAAAACTCGCTGATCATTACTTGGCGCAGTTTTCGTTGTTCCAAACATTCACTGGACATTTTTGGTCCAAAGTTTGCGATGTTGGACAAATTCACTTTGCAGTGAACTTCTTTAAGAATTTAGAGACTCGAACTGCGAAGGAGAAACTTCACAAACGTTAATTTAGTTCTACATTAAACACCTCTGTTGGAAGACCTGAAAATGGGGCACGATACCAGCAACTTTTTTTGTTATCATTTTTATTATTAAAATCATCTTGTGGAAATGGCTGGGAGTTCAGCTGGTTTGAATTTGTCCACCAGAAAGAGGGGGCAAATTGACCAAAATTTTCAATGTGACTTCTTGCAAATTGTACTTGCTTAAGGACGGTGCCTACTAATACCGAAATATTTTTGTGCGGCTTATGACTATACGGGAAAAGCAGATCTTAGCAAGGCCTATTGGAATCCAAAAAGGAAATTGGGGGTTGGCACGCATTTTTCAGAGATAATTTAGCAGTAATATCTCTAAAAAACGCCAAAATATAAGGCAATGTATGGGATTTTTTCCTTAATTGAAGCTTAATTATCTCTGAAAAATGCATGGTTACCCCCAAATTATTTTCTTTTGAGATACCAAAAGCATTTGGTAAGTTCTGCTTTCTCCGTATAGTTTTAAACCGCGCAAAAATATTCCTGTATTAGTAGGCACCAACCATAGGAAACCCGAGTATCTCGCGATGCGCAGAACGTATGCGCAGTAACAATAGTAGGCACCATCCTTAATGCTACAAAATAGAAATGAACCAACAAAAACATGTTGCTTATTTTTCCATGAACCTTCAATAATTTCCTGTAATGTGCTTCCTATGCAGTTCTCATCATGGGACCTGCTCCTGCTTCATGTCCCCTGGTCTGCCTCGTTCCCAGACGTCTCTCTCTCTCTCTCTCTCTGCACGCAAAGGACGACAGGAAGGAGAAAGGGAGAGTTTCTCTTCTCTTCTTTCTCCTTCCTGTGGTCCCTTGCACTTCGTCACCAGTTACTCACGTTTTGTGCTCGCCTTTGACCAAAATGCGAAACAAAGTGGTCATTTAAAAGAGCTCACATGCTTTGGGCCCCCAAAATTCCCCACTTTAGAAACTACAGGGAGACTGGTAAGAGTGAGGGATTATGGAATCGTTTGGGTGGATGATGGAAATTGCACTTATGAATAAGTGCATTTCTCAGCAGTCAGTTAGATAAGAAATTTACTCTTTCAGGGGAAAACTATATTTAACAAGAGCAACACTGCACTGAGAAAATGCCAAAAAGTGCACTCATTCGTCGGTGTAATGTCCATCCCCCTACCCAAACTGTCCCCACAATCCCTTACTGATACCAGCCTTCTCACAGTTTCAACAACATTAAATTATTTATTTTGTACCAAAAAATAAAGAAATTACAATATTTATTAATAACGTTATTTGAACAAGATAGCAGGTAGCAGGCACTAAAACGTTTCAGTAGCGTAAAAGTTGCTTGATTACTTGACGTTCTGTCATTGCCCCCTCCCCCCCATCCACCCCCTACCCTCACAGCAGCAGCACAGGGGAGCTTTCACACACACTCATACCACCAAAGGGCAGTGGGGAGAATAGGGCTGTTGATGTTGGATACCCATTAAGTAATAGACCTTATTTGTTTTCTTGGTACTGAACCGGATATAGCTTGCAATGGAGACTCTTGCTGGGGAAATGCATAATTAAAAATATTTGCATATGAAAAGATTCCACTGCTAAGCCTTGTGTACCAACCTAGTTCCCAGGGTTTCTCTTCTTCCCTCTCCAGGGGGCAGGAAGAATAGAGACCCTGGGAACTAGGTTGCTTGTGTGCTTGCCATCTAGTTCCAGTTCAATACGTACCCAGAGTAGTAATGAATATGGTCTATTTCGTCAGATCTTTGGTAGATCTTGACTGGTGACAACATTTTGTTAAGACACAAATGTTGTACTATAGCCCAGCAGGTTCTAGAGTTTTTAAGTTCCATTCCTTCTTTTGATGGCAATTTACTTGTTATGCACTTCTCAATGTTCAACACACAATGAGGTAAATTTGTTTGGACTTTATTACTTTTGCCTCTCATAAGCAAAAAGGGATAAAATATTATTACTCTACTTACTATAAAATTGCTAAAAAAGCTGTTAAGTACATTTTCTTTTTGGAAAAAAGAGAAATAGCACAGAGAACATTCCTCATTTGAATACAGGTTTTGTACCGAACCTTTGTCAGTCGAGCCCTAGCAATTTTTTTTTCTAGAAAAACGAAAAAGTCTCTAAACCTTCACTCCCTTTAAAATTACTAATTACGCTAAAAATTACAGCTTAGTAAAACCTACGGTTCCATCTAGCACAATAATAACAATAACAATTTTTAGGAAGAAGGTACATGATAGAATAAAAATACTATTTAAATACAAACTCATTCTCACCAATCGTCATTCTAGACTTTTCTCATACATTAAAAACTTTTGGGAAGTCTCAACTCTTCCATATAAGTTACAGGAAATGTGCATCTTCTTGATCCCTAACATGAATATGCAACGTGTCTATTGTGCCCCATGATTTTGTGATGTTGAAGAATTCCGACAATAATAGTTATTAATAATATTAATTTAATGACCACGTAAAGTAAATGGAACAGATTCATCGCCCTATCTCCAGCGATATAAATAATACTTATTATTAACAAAGGTAAAACAAAACAAAAAATTACAAGAGACATCATTCCAAGCCTCTTTGCTATTTTCTAAAATATTTAAAAATATATTTACATGGAGACTGTGCATCATAAAATTAGATGCAAAAAGAGTATAAATATACCTTATATACTGTATTAGCAGTATTGGAAATGTTACTCTGCATTAAGAGTAGACACAGATGAGAGTGATGCTTCATCACATGAGTAGTTGTACTTTAATTCTAGTACAGTATTTGGGTCCTTGAGAAGTTCCGTAATGTTGTCCGCAAACTTGTCTCTGACTCGATTGAACTCCATTACACTCTCAGGCTCTTCACGGATCCAAAAGTTGCTGAACTCAAAAAACAGATAACCTAGAGGACAATGTAATAGTAATAACTGGTTTAGTACCTTGAACATTATAATATTGTTGTTGAGCAATTTTGCAGCAGCATAATTATCCAGATTACATGTCAGCATTTGCAAAAGACCAGCAATGCTGTTCTTAAAAATTTAGTTTTCAGTGGGAAAATGTTTGTCCTGTTTTAATTACAAAAAACAGACTTAAATCCTTCCGTAAAATATTTCATTATTGTTTTGGAGTTAGTGTTCAACTATGTTACATACACCAGCATTCATCAAGTTTACACAAGCTAACAACTGAAAATTGGGATTATTGGCATTGTTAAATCCAACACATTTTTAATTAACTACTCTAGATAATTTTTCAGGAGATTTTATAAATTATTTATTCTGTAGATGCTGAGACTCGACCAGGCTGTTAGTCTACTTTTTAGGTAACAAAGTTCTCCCACTCAACCTTTACCAATATTTCAAGGCATCTTTTAAAAGTTAAACATAATATTATGATACTCACAATAAACCTGATGAAAATCTGTCACTGTTGGTCTGCCCTGCTTGCAATTGTAAAAATGGTTCCTAAGTATTCCATCGTTCAAAAACTGAAGAGCCAATGACGTGATGTTGATTCCAGCAATGGCATAGGAAAACCTGCAAGAAATTATCAAAGCTGAAGTCTGTGCTTTGAAAGACTAATATTACTCTATAGGACAAAGTTATGGAGTGTGTCCATGGACTCCACTTCACTGATTCCAAGGATTGGACAGAAGATCATGGCACATTGTTTGTTGTCATTGTCATTATATTGTTATGATTGTGTTACCAATAAGCTGGTGGCAAGGACCAACAAACAGCTGCTGCAGTAGCTAAATATAATGTGCAAAGCACTCTTAAGTTCACGGTATACAGGGCACCCAGCTGCAACAGTTGTCGTACCGGGCAGTGATGGCAAGGTACAGGAGTCACTCACGATAGAAGAGACTCAAGCAGACAGTGGGTGTGTGGCTTAGCATGAATGTCACATGGAACAATAGTTGATTTAGAAAGTTCTGTGAAACAATATCATGAAAACTACCTTACCAAAAATGAGGATGATGAGAGTGAGACAAAACCTTCCTGGCGGCTGCTGTATGTTGTGAGGCAAAAAATCTACACAAAACAGAAATAACAAAAATTAGGTAGCTGTTTTAAACAAAACATTCCATTTCATTTACAGTCAACTCCCTTTATTGCTGACAGCCTCAGGACCACAAGTTAGTGTCCTTAATAGCGAGAGTCCGTAATAGTGGGAAATTACTTCAGTCAAACATCTGTACTTTATTTTTGCCAGGGATTTTACTGCTGTCCGTATTATCGGGGTGTGTGAGAGGTGATTATTATGAGAGGTGTCCACAAGGCAACAGTTGACTGTACTTGCATTCAAAAACAGGTTAGCTAATTTAAAAAATAACTGCTTTCACAGACTACTTACAATAAATTATCAAGGGCAAGGACACCTGAAACGACAAAAAAACATCAATTATTTAAAATAAACACAAAATGTACATGAATGATGATGGACAACAGAATGGACTGGCTACATAATCATTGTTACAGTCAAGATGTGTGACCACTTGAGAGAAAGCTTCTCAAAATCTGTGAGTGAACTTGTTACATCTCCATGGATTAGTGCCTTCACTCATAAGAGACTATCAATTTTACATCTAATCAACCAGACAGTAAGCTCATTTTTTGTTTTCTTTTAATAGGCACAATTTTTTTTAAATATACAAGTGCAATCATTAACAAAATTTGGACCATAGACCGTAATGTTCATCACTACAGTGTATTTAGTAGTTCATAAAATTTGAGATTGATTGCTTCAATTTTGGTCTTGGACAGTATAAAGGTCAACTCTGTACTAAGCAAATAATGAACCATGAATGAGGGAGTTCCAGCATACCCATTCCTCTGAAATCTGTCTGAGGGTCCTTTCCTTGAAAACCAATATCTCCCCACTGTTTGGTAATTCTCTCCTTCAGGGGCGTGTTGGGCATCATTAACTTCCAAATCTTTAACAGAAAAAAATTAAGTACACAGTCAGAACATTGGTTGTAATAGCTAACAACATAGTTCTCTCTGTAGTGTCTCTGTATGGAAAGGAAAATTTTAAATATGCAATAATCAGAGCGGACTACAGTAATAAAAATAGGTTTAAAAGTAAACTTAAGCTAAATAAATTAAAAACAATAAATGGGAATTTCACTGGGACATTCACAGTATGGATCTTTATCCACTGTTTCCAGGTCAAATTGGAATTAGGAAATGTTGGTTTTTGTGGAGGTAGGAAAACCAGAGTACCTCGGGAAAAACCCTTCCAGCAGGGATGAGAACCAACAACAACAAACTCAATCCACTGGCCACAGTGGCAAGAGGAGAGTGATCTCACCATGTGCGCCATCCCTAGTGTGAGTAATAATAAATTGTAGTCAAGATACTTGAAACAGCCAAAAAATAATAAACTTTAAATACTAAAGAGTCTGGACAGTGTACCTGCATCAATCGTTCCTCGTGAGTGGCATCCTCTGATGAATATGGCTCTTTTCTTAGCTCCTCAACCTCATGACAAAGGTCTGTATAGCCACATATCTGATTTAGGCAAATGAACATGGAATCTGCAAACCTGAAATCAATTCACAATTTAAAATTACCTTTTGATTAATCATTAATAATAATATGAATGTAAATGCATATACAGTTGAACCTCCATGTGCGACCACTTCTCGCAAGCGACCACCTCCCATAAGTGACCACCTACTGTATCCAAAACACCAATTGTTTTCCAGTCAAAGCCCTATAGTTGGAACCTCTCATAAATGACCACCTCTAATAAGCAACCACTTCCCATAAGCGACCACCTATCCAAAACACCAAATTTTTCCCAGTCAAAGCCCTATAGTTGGAACCACTCGTAAAAGACCACCTCTCATATAAAGCGACCGCAACCACTTTTTGATGTGACAGCATTATTATAGTTTTTCATTGTTTTTAACCTCTTGTAAGCAACCGCTTGACACATGGTCTGATCTCCATGTCCTCTGTATGTACTAAGTATATGTTGTGGTTTAATTTTATCCTTGGTTTAAATTTTATTTTCCATTGTTTCAAACTCATCATCATACATTACCATACCTAAGAACAATAGGATGATAAAATGTAAACCAAGGATAAATTTGAACCACAACATATACGCTACTCAGAGTTTACAAGGAACGTTCAGTGACAACCAAGCACTGCTCGTATTGGAACTAGGAAAAGTGTATGCAATAAATTCCCCTTGAATAAGCAGATTTGTCAGACCTGTTCCTGGAAGAGACCCCCGGCCCTCTGGTTCGACTCTCGTAAACGACCACTTCCCTTAAGCGACCACTAAATCTTAGCATTTTGGGTAGGCCCTTATGGCAGGTTTGACTGTAGTAATTTTCTGTCACTGAACCTCCTCAAAAATACATGCACTTGTTTTTATGGCTTCATATGTGAGGTGGAGTCATTACTTACACATTTTCTTGTACACTGTTTATTTTCTTCAAACTAACTATCAATGTAACTGCTTCTTGGACATTCACATTGGCTCTATCGACAAGCTCTCTAAGTTCCTGCAAAATCAAAGCAACAATATTATCACATTTAGTCATGTCTCAAAATAATGTTAGGCTCGATTTCCACCGTCTCCCGGGTCCGGTCTTGTGCGAGCTCATTTTCCCGAACAGCGACTGGTAATCGAGCCTACTCAAATGTTGGTCTTTAATTTTTTTCCCAAATTATTCCATTGCAAAGCAAAGCATACTTTTTTATTATTACTTCAAAATTTAATAATCTGGCACATAACTGTTGACATTAAGTTTTCAGGTTAAGTCATGTCGATACACTGTCCCAGCAAGTGAATGTGACTCAGTCTCATCTGACAATGGACTCAGAAGTTATCATGACTTTTGCTAGTTGCCAAACAAGTTACTGTACAAGATGTATTTCAGTGTAGACTGGCATGCACAAAGCTGGGGATGCAAAAGTTTCAACTTGCATTTTGAAATCTCTGTTAGGCTATTAGTCTAAAAACAACACTAAAAAACAGTAAGGTCAGGAGACAGAGTCTTTGGATGTAGAGTCCACCATCAGTATATATCAAATTTAGCTCATCAGGACACCATGGTCTGGGTTTAAAATCATCAAGATTTTGAACAGGTGGGTATGAGGTTATTAGTGCACCGGGGTGGGATAGTTAAATTGGATATGTCCTTTCACGGGAAAAGTCGGTCAAGATGTTTAAAGGAGCCTGGCAAAGTTGTGTTGAACGTTACAGATGGTCAATTTGCGTGGTGCTTGCACACTCAGACCCTTATGAAATCCCAGCAAAATGCATGTTTCAAATCTAAGTTCCAATCACTCGTTGGATAAGAGCTTGCAGGATACATTCAAATATTAACTGTACATTGATTTACCTCATTAGTAGATTTTATTCACTTGTTTTTTTTTTTATTGTGATAATTTTTGTTGTATTTATTTATTATGATAGTATATATACAGTAACATGGTTTCATTCTAGCCTCTGTGATTTAACACTGTATAATTATACATGTGTAGTTTCTATATTTTAGTTTGTATTGTAACTCTGTAATTTAGCCTTACAGGCTACTTTAATGAGTTCTTAATAAACGGCCACTGTTATTATTATTTATACTAACCCTTGTTTTTGATTGCCTCAAGGATTTTTCTGTAGGAGAACAAACAATAATTCAAATTGATGGTGCACTTTGATGATAATTTACTTTGTAAAAATTATATTACAATACGGTAGCCTGAGTGTATGTCTTAGTTAAGCAATAACAAATAATTAGTCATAATGATCACATGATTGTGACAGTGCTTTGTTGAGTACAGTTCTATGCCCTTACTCAGTAATGACTTTACTAAATTGCATACTTTTTCACTTCATAGGTCTTCAATATTATTATTCTTCAAAGGGACAGATTGGCGTCTGTGTCAACTTTTGCTAAGAAAATTTAAATCTTATTGTGGGACTGGCGATTTGGAGTGGTTTGTCTCAGACCCTGCCTTCACAAATTAACAAGCTATGTTTATCAAGGCTTACCAACTTGACCTGTCCTTTGTGCTCCTTGACCTGCCTTGTAGCAGATCCTCTGCAACTCACACTGACCAGTGGAATAATGAAGAAGTAGCTTGACAAGTCGTCGATACCAATAGCAAAGATACCTCCACACATCAGCCATTACTGCTTCATCTACTGGTTTCTGTGAACCACAAGATACAAAAAAATAAACATGTATAGGTATATATTTGATTACAGATGCTTGTTTTAAGCAATAGTAAATAAAGGAAGCTATCCTAACATCAGGCAATATATCTCTGCGTCCTTTATAAATGTACCTTGAATTATGCAAGGACCACTTGTACAAACAGCAGCAAAGTGTAGCCTGATCTTTGTGTAGATCAGGATCAGCAATATTGAATAAAATGTAAAACCAAGTGTAAGGCTGTTTGGACAGCTAAAAAGGGCAATTTTATTGCCCAATATTGTAACCATGTATTTCCATTTTTACTTAGCTTTTTGCAGTCCCTGAAGAAGGTTAGCTGTCCAATCAGCCTAGCATTTGGTTTTATGTTATAAATTTACCTTGTCTAACATGTAAATAGAGTAAGAATGAAATGTATGGTTATCTCAAGAAATCAACCAAAGCTGAATTTCTCACCAGATATGCAGACTATAGAAACCATACAGAAAACACCAAGAAGTAAAGTTATGTTGACATCTACTGTTGGAAGTTGTTCCAAAACTATATTAAATATTGTAGCCACCGCAGTACTAAATAAGAGAAATTTATTATAATAATAATTATTACACATACATGTAGTATTGCAGGTTCTGCCAAGTTTCTGCTGTATTATGGTTTACTTTGGCCATGCCCTGATGCATGTTCCCCTCATTAATCATTTCAACATTGTGTGTGAGTAAAATATTTCCCAGATATTAAAATAACACTTCATCTTTAAACCAGTCTCAAAGTTGTTATTGTTAAACTAAAGAACTACACTCAGAAATTCCATTAACCTTAAAGCAAGATCATTGTCAAGAAAATTAATTCCTTCAATTCACAGAGACTAGTTCACCTTTTTCGTAGCAAAAAGTACACAGTTGTATATATATAATATTGTTACCGTCATGTTTGCTATTCATACTTTTCTAGGTTTAAAATGAAAGTCATGTATGTTTTTGCAAACTTTGCAAAACAGTTTGCAGTTAGTTTGCAGCATGTCATTTGCGATCTTAAGTTAAACTGTAAAAAATCAACAATCGCTAAAATCCTTTCGCTGCTCGGCCCTAATATTATAAACCATATACAGCACAGTTAAAATAAAGGAATCAATTTGCCCTACCATGATGATAGACGCTGGGAAAATAAGTTTAACGAAACCTTGACAACCACCTCAAAACAGAATTGAGCTAAAATGGCAGAAAACTCTCGAATAACTGTACTAATAAGCTTGAACACTTGGTTGTGAAGTTAGGGATACATGCTTAGCTTCGTCGACCAAAGATTGCTGACTTTGTAAGGCGGGTGTGTTGTGTAGAAATATTCTTGGCTCATCCTGATTACATGAAGGGCATTTTTATACACGCCTTCAGCGGAAAACCTCAATCAAACGCCCTTATTGTCTGGGCAAAGATAAATTCATCCATTTACAATGCGTTCACATTCCATCGCAACAAACAAAGTCAGCACAATTTTGTTTTCTTTTCTTCTTTTTACAATCCGAATCATACAAAAAATAGTCGTAGTCAAAACTACCTCAATAAATCTTAATACCAAGAAAGCTACTGGGAATGAAGCAAGAAATATACCACTACACACATGAATTTGGTAATCTTTGCTCATGTCTGCAAGCGTAGTGTGCTAAATAAGTCTGCCGGAAAAGGTTTGGTCTAGATAGTTTAGTAACGGATTAACACCGATAAGGTGAACCATTTTTAGAAAAAAAACTTGCTATACTTACTCTTTATGACGTAAATCATTTCCTGACCGCTTAACCGAGACAACAAAACGCCGAAAAACAATACTTTGGCCGCCAATATTTCTCTTTGCCCGTACTTGTGTTTCGGTAGTTACTTCGTTTATCCTTTTATGAAGTACATTATTCGTGGTTTGAGGGAAGTAAACTGCTGACCAGCATCCATGACGTCAGTGCTATTGAGGTGGACGTCGACCCCCATCGACCCTTGCACCCCTGAAGGTGGCACACATGTACATGTAACCTATGCCAAGTCCTCGATGGAGCTTACGTGAGCTCTTCATATTCTTCTATCTTCTTCTTCTTTGGGCATGGGGGCGGGAAGAAGAGAGACACTGGAATTGAGCTTACTTCTTAAGCTCTCTTTTTTTTTCTCAGTAACAAAGGAGGTGTTTTTCGTTTTAGGGCGCTTTCCGCATCAGAGAGAGGTGCTGACTGAAGTAATGCAGTTCTTGAAATGACTGAAATACCATTCCAAGTCAAGCTTTTTAAAGGGCCCTAGTCAGCCACACCTTTGTTTTTGTTTATATGCGAAAGTTTGGCTATTATATTTTATTTAGAGCATGTCAAAATGAACGAAACCACTGTAAACCACTAAAGATAATGAAACATACTTTCAGGAACACAACTTACAGTTAATCAATAAGATTTCGCTCCACCATGCAATATCAATAATTTCGATGGCATCGAAAATGGCCGGGCTGACTAGGGTCCTTTAAGGGACGGTCCCTATCACTGGTCCCTATAAAGCTTATCGTAAATCCGTCGTCAAAAAGAGATAATGAATTGCTTTAATAAAACAAATGGTTCAAGGCTAAATGCAAGAAAAGATTACTGTTAGTGAACGAGCCAATCAACGAAATTTAGAGCAAACGGCAAACGCCTGGCTGAAATTTTCTCTTTGATGAAAAACAACGAAGCTTTTTTGGTTTAAGCTTATCTTCAGTCAGTCGGCGACAGCTATCGAGCAAACACGAAAAAGAGAGAAGTGAGTACGAGAAACACAAGTTTATGCATTTTAGAACAAGCAGTGGCTTGACGTTTCCCGTTTGGCGTTACCCGTAAACGCGAAGCTAAATCTCTCTAATTATTGACGTCGTTCCAACGTCAAACACCGCTCCATCGTTACTGGTAAGAAACCACAGAAAACTTTCAAGGCAATTGGAATTGCCAAATTATTTGCAGCATGAGAATTTCAAACATCCGCCGCCTGTGATAGTCTTCAAACGCATTGGAAACTCGTCTTTAATTTAAGGTCGTCATTACAAATTCAGTGTCGAGGATACAGAATTAGTCTGCAAAGCAAGCTTTTTCGTGGAGTTTTATGCTTTCCACACAGCGAAAAACGCACAAACGGATACGCTTCAGTGCTGCGCAAGCTAGTACAGCCGGAATGTAGTTTCCATGACAAGCCTCAGGCAGTTAAGCAGTGCTAAGTAAGCACGGTGCTTGAGATGCGCGGGGGCGAAGTTGCGTCACCGTTCAACTCGCATTCCAGTTCATTTGTTAGCTTTCGAATGGCTGAGCAGTTGGAAATTTATTGACTGTCTTTCAAATTTTACTTTACTTAGAAATTGCCGCAACTGTTTTGATTTGTCCAATAACAGCTTTGTCCATGGACATTTTTCAGGGTTCACTATTTGGCGGGCCCGAGAACGAGGTTAAAACCTCTGTCCTTTTTATCCACTGAGCACAATGCTGTCATACCAGAGTCAGTCAATCAAACATGCTTACGAAAACGAACAACAAAGACGTAGATCATCAAGTTGGTAGCAACCAAAACAAAACAGTTGCATTAATTAACGCTAGTTTTTTGCCGAATCATTGGAATCATATACGCAGATACCTATATTGAATATTTCCCTAGTTTGCTGAATCATGAACAAACAATTCTCTTGACACTTATCGTATTTCCTTGTTCAGTTTCCACAGCAACTTAACTTGTTATAAAAGAAGAGGGCTTCTGCAAAAAACTGCCAATCCTTGTTTTGATGAAGTACCGGATCGTACCAGTCAATATCAGCATCCCAGGTAAGAGTATAAAAATCGCTTTTAGCTTCTATCCAAACCTTTTTCACTTGTTCGGCTTAATTCGTTTTGCAACCGTAAACAGAATATTTGGCCATCGGTTTAATTAGCTAGTGTAGTAGCAAACTGAAACAACACAACAGCGTTTATAATTATTTGTAGTAGCGAATTGACCCTCTACGGTTGGCCTTTCCAGTTTCTGAGTGGAGCCGGAACAGAACATCTCTTTTTGACAGTTGTTTTCTCTCTGGCTGTAAGAGTTACATTTCCCAGTTAAATATTTTTGAGAATGGCCCGCATTTTGCATGCACCTAAACGACATTCAGCTGTATGAAAAACATTTGTTTGCATCCAAATGCAAATGACGGATTCCAAATATCTCATGTGATTTTGTTGAGAATCTTTTCGAGTTAATTTCGCTATACTGACTTATTGTCAATGGATATCTCACGGCTACTTTTTAAACCAACCGGAGCTCATTGATTAGCAAGCGTAGCAGTTGCCGTTTCAGGAAAATAAATATATGGACCTTCAGATCAGAGTACAAGTACGAGATTAAGTACGACGGTACGACTTTCAAGTTTCAAATCAGTCACATCCCCAGAACTCTCGCTCCTTCCCGTTGTTTACCGGCAGATAAGGAGACCCTAGAAACAAGACTGGTGTGACAAGCGGTACGCGGTTATCTTAATCACGCAAACTAGATTGGAAAAGTCGTACTCGTACTCAATCTCGTACTCGTAGTCAAATCTTAAGGTCCCTAATAACTGCTACGCAGTACCAATTGATTCAATCGATTTCATGGCCCTAAGGTATCACAGCAAAAGCGCGGTCCACGCTAGTTCGTGCACGCACTAACGCGAGTACAGGTGTCGGAGGATCAAATAAGTCGTTTTTTCCATACTTCAGTTGCTCTTGCAAGTAGTTTACGTCGGTCGAAATTGTTCCCTGAACCACGTTCAACTCTCGCTGAACTTTTCTGACTTTTTCCGCCGACGCAAGCCCTCTGTACATTTTCTCTATTTGTTTACGCGAGCCGAGGTAAATTCGCACCCGGTCGTTAACGCAAGAGAAACTCCTCACTAGTGAAGCTCATAACAGAGCTTTTGTACAAATTGGTTGACATAATGTTCCACTTTTCCAGAGCTTATTAGTGACTCGAAACGGACAAATCAATGTTTTTCTCAGCCTTCAGTCTAAATATACTTATACTTTTGCTTTTCAAAATTTAGAACAGAGAACAAACAATGAGCGTAGCCATGGTAACCATGATGTTGGTAGCGTTACTTGTTCCTGCCGCTAATGGCGTGGAAACTTACGACACTGGTAAGGGACAGGTGCATAGGCTTGACGTGACACAAGATGTCACGCTAGAAAGAGGTTCAACGAACTTTAACTATTTGAAGTATCTTATCGTATCCAAGCATCCGGATTTCCCCAACAAGCGATCTCTGGTGCAATTCGAGAACCTTCCCACAAGCTGTCCGGCTCCACTGATTTCCGCCGCCAAAATGTACCTGTATTACGAGTATGCACACAAGGCAAGCTATAAAACCATTGAGGAAGTGCCTTTCATCCCACGTTTTCTGGAGGTGCACTTGGTGAAAAAGACCTGGAATGAGGCTCAAACGACTAGTACCAAGCGCCTTGGTGGTGCTATTTGGTCCACTCCATATCTTGGCCTGGATAACACTGATGCTGCTGCCACACCGCAACCAGGCCAAGTCACAATCTTTCCATACCGTCCCAGTGGTTTCGTGGAGTTCGACGTCACAGATGCAGTCAAACGTTGGGGAAACGGAGTACCCAACAACGGTCTGCTAATTCGCGCAACCAATGAGCACGTCGACGGGAGAGATATCCGCTTTGCCAGTAACGCCTCACCCGATTCTTCAAAGCACGCCTTTATTCTTGTACGATGTGTAACCCCACTGCAAGCCGAGTATATTCCAGAGGAGTTGTCAACTCGCCCAACCCTTGGCTTAGGCGACTTAGTCGGATATCAGGGCTGAAGACCTCTCAGAGTTGCTTTAAAACTTGCTTCAGAAAATCGAAAAATGGGAAAGTACTGACAGCTTTCTGAAAAAGAATCGCATTACATTAACAGATTGAAGTTATAAATTGACTGCGCTTCGCTTCTCGGGAAAAGTTTTTCAGTTTACCATCTCTTTCTACACTATAAAACCGTGGTAGCCTAGCAACACAAAGCTCTATATACCTTAACCTTAATTTTCAGTAAATTTCTACTGTCGTTAACAGAATTACTGTACCTTTATTACAACCTTGTTCCTGCCTCTATTAACCTTGCTAAGATGGTCGGTATGGGGCAGTAACTGATAGATGAAAATTCAGAGGCCAAAGGTTTAACGTTAACTGACAGCTGAGAATTGCCGCGGTCTTTATTCGATAGCTGCGGACAGGAGCCCAGTGATAAAACTAAGTAATATAGCGAAGAAATGGCCAAAAATATAATTACAGTGACTGTACATGACACCACGAGCGCTCCATCCAGGCTGGCTGTCAAGTGTTCCCCATTTCTGACACATTTATTCGAATTTCTGATGCATGTTTGAGAGACTAACACGTAACGGTTGAACAGATTTTGAAACGAATTTGTAATAACTAAAGGCGATTTATGCCAAGGACAATATCCGTATTTATAATAAACTGCAAGAAAATAAATGCATCGTGTCCGTGAATAAATCACTGATACTCGGTAGGATCTTAATCCAACTTTTGTCTTAGTTGTTTTGTTTTCTAGTGCTTTTCTTCTGTTACGCATCCGTAGTTTTTCTCGTGTACTCTCTTTTTATATAGAACGTCTAATTGTGGGGCTAAGGTGTGCTTATTTTTGGCAATTTGAGCCTGAAAAAGTTCTCGAGATGTTGTTATGCGGACTTGACCAAGACACCATCAAAGAGCAATATGTGCCGTAATTTGTTGTCAAGTACGTTTCTCGTGATATGCTCTGTTGCGCGGCTTACATGTACTCTTGTGGACTGTATAGACTGAAGTTTTACATGTATTATTTTATCCGTATTTCATTCTGTTCATTTGATCAAAATAAAAATGGTCATAACTGGCTGTCCGGTCTGGGTAATGTTCTTAGTGTGTTCTTCAATTTTAGTTAACCTCATGTTCTTATGAAAAGTATTATAAAACTAAGATTGTAGTCACTTAGCGTTATGTTTCACTGACTTGTTCATTTAATAGTGTTTCGTTTCATTTACGTCGCTTTCAGTTAATTTTCTTCGTTTACGCGTAATTTACTAGAAGATATATCTCAGTTTCGCCTTAATATAGGTTTTTCTTGCATTCATGTTGAGCGCAGTTTAAGGCGCGGGTAAACCTGAAAGCCGTTTCCATGCCGCTTAAAATCGGTTTAATGGAAATATCTCGTTCACGTTTCAAGCAATCCAAAAACTCTCTGCTTATCCCGTAAATCTATGTTGTTGGGTGTTTTGTGAATTTTTAGGTGAATTTTGGGTATATTTGGGAGGAGATAGTTTTTCTAGAAGGATTGGTAAAATTAAGAGAAATAAGAAATATTGAAGATTTAGTGAAGTTTTAAAATTAGAATTTGTAGTTTATTAATAGACGGATACCAAGTTAGTCCACTAGCAACCTGGGGTGCTCTTGCGTGGGTATCAACTGTCTGTTGGTGTTTTAAAAATCATTTTCTTTCTTTTATCTCTTCTTCAAACCTCTTAAAATTCCATTCAAATTCACGTTTACCCCCACCTTAATTTCCACCAGAAGTAGTTTTCCTCCTTTAAAGTAATAGGCCATTTTACAGTTGTGTGCTTAGTGACCTGGCCTTGGATTGGAAACGAGGCTGCCGGTGACCATATTTTGATACAAACCTCAGCGCTTTTCATATGTAGATGAAAACTAGCATAAGAACAGCATGATCTACATATGAAAAGCACGGTGAGGTTTGTATCAAGACAAGGTCACCCCCAGCCTCGCTTCCAATTCAAGGCCAGGTCACTAAGCACACAACTGTAAAATGGGCTATTGCCGTGGTCGCAACCGTGTGAGTACTCGTTATCGTGTGATCTTGTAAGATGAATATCCTTTCTTGCGTATCTTTTATTTCATCAACCATTTGAAACTTTTAATTTCGTTTATATTATAGTTTTAACCTTCATTTGAGTTGATTTTGCCTAGTTCCCAGGCCTCTCTCTGTCTTTCATCTTGGTCATGTCAATACGTGTCGGGTCACGTGGTTTGAGCGAAAGAGCGAGGCTTTCCACGGCCGTTTGCCTCGGTTACATCCCAACATTTTTCATTGATAACCAAGGTTTCCTGTCTTATTTTCAACATACACAAAAACAGTGTCTCGTCTCTGTCAGAAATCCTCGTCAACCAATACTGGTTGTTTTAATTTGCTCATTTGTCAGTTTTTCTTTTGGGTTACACGACAAGTTATAATTCTTTGATATTTCAAAACTCTTTCAAACTGTGTCAAGCGTGTTGTTTGATCAACTGGGCTGAATTCCAAAAGCATTGCTGGGTCCAGTTGTTGAAAGCCCGATTAACCTAATCCTGGATTAACGTGAACTCTGATGCGAGTTTAATTACCAGAAAGTAGAAATTCTTTCGAAAGATTTTTGTTCCTCGGTTTTTAACTTAGATGTTTCTTTACCAATGGCTTAAAATAAGCCTTTAAAATCATTTTCAATGAGCGAGCAAAAATAGCATAAGGATAAAAGCTACTTGAGAGTGTTTGCAACAAACACTGGGCAATGTTAAACTTGAACATAGTATAAACATGAAAAATATATGTCATGATGAAGTGATCCTTAAAACACGAGCAGCAGTGTTTTATCAGGATTTAAAACCACGAGGCGCAACCGAGTGATTTTAGACCCGATAAAACCCGTGCTGCAAGTTTTTTTGAACGGCTTCAAAAACATTCCTGGAAAAGCGTGTTTCAAGAGAGGTCATAACAATGATGCTTTTGTGAACGTTGGCGTAGAAATTAGCATACGAGAAAAACATTAAACGCCGCATACTAATAAGGAGGAGGTTTTATCGGGTTTTAAAACCACTGCACGCGATCTTTTATCGACCATTTGATAGGTCAACGGGCTTATGAATTATTAATGAGTTTTTGAAGGTGTGTTTGGACAAACCCTCATGAGAATATGTATAACTAACTGAAACGCGAGTGTGAATAGCAGACTACACAACAGCAACAACAAAAACAACAAAACTTTATTACAACAAATTAGATAAATTAATACAAAAATTCTTCCACCACATGTAGCTGGCTAATCGAGGCAGGGAGAGAAGTAAAAGAAGTTACAAATAAATAAAATTGGAACTAACCGTTACAACACGAGTTGAAAAAGCAACAAGTCAAAGATAAACTAGCTAATATCAAGGATTATGCAAGGATGTAAAAATGAGATATAACTGACATTGTATAGACTGGTAAATTTAAGGAGAAACGGAAAGAAAAATACAGAACTATAGTTATTACACACACTTTATCTGTCACATGCAATTCACGAAAAGATGTGAAATCGAAGCTTACAAAATACTTTTCACAATATTTATTTATCAAGATATCTAGCTGTGGTAGCTCTAGTCTGCTCTTTCCTGCAACTAAATTCGCTACAGCTTTCGGTGAAACTTTCACTGAGTGAAAGTTCTTAAATTTAGTTCAAGGGAACTTCTTGATCTTGCAGTTACTTTTTCCAAGCAGGACTTGTTTATTCTGTCAGTGGGATTTGTTATCCCCAAAGTGGTCTTTGTTAATCCCATAATCTTCCCTTAGATGAGGCCTATTCATTCCCCTTAGGGAGTTTTCTTTCCCAAGGTGGGCCTTGGAAAGCTTATCGATTTGTATGCATCTGACATGTGAGATCATCGCTCTCCCCATGTTTGCACCGCGTTGGACACGACGATCGTAGAGATAACAACGACGTAAAACTTGAAAGCATCTTTTAAAGCATTTGTTTCCCTTCTCACTTTCAGCGTCCTTCCGAAAAGCACATGGTTTTTGACGAACAATGGTTGTCAAACCTCACTCTCGACACATTGACATATTCCGATTGGCCATACGCTTACCGAAAATTGCGGCTGTTACTTCAAGTAATCCATCGCGAAATGGGAAAAATTGCTGTACATCTCTTGCCATTTGAAAGAAACAAACCAGGTCACCAGTTCACCACATTATACTAAAAAGAAAACAAATACTCATTTAAGGCCCGGAGGACCAAAGAGTGAAGCGTTTGCACTCGGGCGCCGAGAGCCGCCCACCTCAGTACATGAAGTTCTGGAACCGTCACCGCAAATACTTTCTGCGCAATTTAAATGAGTTAGGAGATATTCAGACTATGAGAACTTGGTACTTGGCAAAAGATTTTGCCAATAAAATTTGTAGATAGTGGGAATTCGCGTTTGTAATGTTTGTATTTATTCGTCTCTTTTCATAGTTCATCAATATGTGACTCATATCGAACCTAAATCAGTCTCAGGTCAGTGGTGAGTAAAATATTTGGCCATTAACTGTTAATTTACACGGTTTAATTTCTTCAGATATTGATTTTTATGGAAATTGTTTGCTATAACTTCTCACACAAACGCAGTATAACTGGCACGCTGTTTGCCCGCGAGTTCAAAATGTCACCCAATATTGATAATTTGTGTTCAAGGGCTTATTAATATAACGGGGAAGGGTGCGTTGATGATTTCAAAGGCAACGTAGTTTGAAAAATAAAAGAAATATTTAGCATCTGACATTTATAATAGAAAAATTGGCAAACCAACTCTCTCCTTAACGAGTACAAGACATCAGTAACAACGGAAAATTAATAAATTTGTCTCAAAATTTGCCAGCCGTGCAAAACGCTTTCTATAATTATCAGCTGTATATTTCTATTTGTATATTTGATCTTTGTTATACAGAGCATATGTAATATATAATATTGGCTGTATAATTGTTAGTCTTCCACGCAGTCGTTTTTAGGGGACTCGTATTATTTGTGGGGAGGAAAAAACGACTGCGTGGGAGGCTATATTTTTGTATGTAAGCTCTACCGGCACGTCCAACCTCGTTCCCAGGGTCTCTCCCCTTCACGTCCTGGGAAGTGAAGAGGAGAGACCCTGGGAACAAGGTTGCGGCACGTCATTCTTTTAGTGATGGCCATTAAAATTTTAAGAACCTCGGTATTGTTTCACTCCCAATCTGAACCTATATTGAGAATTTGTTAAGAAAGTCGAAATATTGGCCTGCATTAAATCTGCCCTGCATACTGTTTATCCGATGAAAGTGAATATATGAAAATTAATGCGGCGTGCAGTTGCGAACTTAAAAAGCCTAAAAAAAAATTTCAGGCTTGAACGGGATTTGAACCCATGACCTCTGCGATGCCGGAGCAGTGCTCTACAAACTGAGCTATCAAGCCACCTGGGAGCTGGTCATTTCGTGAATTCACAAAATGACCAGCTCCAAGTTTCGTTTTATATGTATAGGTTTAATGCTTGGAAGTTATAATTGACGACACCCTTCCTTGGGAGGGCCGACCACATTGAACATATAAGTAAGAAGATAATCAAAGAATTGGCATATTGTAGTTTAGTACGATAAAGCACTTGCTACCTCAGTTTAGGCTCGGAAACTCATGATCTCCACTATTTTGGATTACTCAGTGATATTACCTGGGGAGATAGAAACAATATATAAGGTGCTTATGGAGTCCCTCTTGATAAAATTATTCTCGATCGCGCTACTAGCTCTTCTGCGACTCATGCACTTAACGACCAGGGACTAATCTTCAGGTTTGGCGCAAAATCCTTCGACTCATTTATGTTTTAAAAATCATGCGGTATCAAGGAACTCTTGGATCACAAATAGGATTTTAGTACTGGCTCATCTTATCAAAATTATGGAACACGTCGTGCCAGTGACTTAGTCGAGCGAGAAGCAACAAGGACCAGTTGTGTTCCGATAGTCTGACAGTTCAGAGTTTTAGAAACTCTATTTTTAAATTTTCATTGTAATTTTACTTTTTCCTTGTGCTTTTATCTTTTTTCCTTAATTTTTATTGTTTAGCATCTTTCTTTTCTCTTGGGTCTAGTCATAATTCTCGGACTTTTTTGTAATTTTTACAACTACTTTGTTGACAGGTCTCGTGTGAAAACAACCTACGGATGATGGCGATTTCCTGTATAAAGAAAGTCATCATCATCGTCGTCGTCATCATCATCATCATCATCATCATCATCATTATTATTATTATTATTATTATTATTATTAATCGTAATAGGACTGAGTGGAGTCCGATTTGTTTCATCACGAGTGTGTTTACAGACTGTTACCAATAGTAATCAAAACCATTACAATTTCCGAGAACAAATGGCCATGTGACAAATTAACAATGTTCTTGTGGACGTTTCGGAGAATGTAAAAACAAATACAATTAAATCTGCATTTCCACAGCGACAAACCTATGAGTGGTGCCGGATCACTTGTAGAACTGCATGGATCAGCAAAATATTTCAAATACAAAATACTAACGGCAGACAAGAGAGGATGAAGGTACCTTCATCCTCTCTTGCGGCAGACTGATCCTAACCGAGGAGGTGACGAGCTTGATAGAATAAACAACAAAGGCTAAAATAACCGAAATATATTTGTTTTATAAAACAATTTTTTTGCCCGATATTTCGGTTAGCAATAGAAACCTTCCTCGGAGGCTGAACGGAAAAGAAAAGCGAGAAACATAAAAGGATCGTTACAAATAAAGATTTAAAATATAAAATGCGTGAGAATGATTGGTTGTTTAGGACTAAGTTACAAGTGTAAGATATGTCGATTGGCGTGCTTCGTCACGTCTATTTATACCAAGAGGATGCAATGCTTTAGCTTTGTTGATTAAATGAGCTTCACGAGCCTCTCTAACTGAGTCACGTTTGCTGTCTTTGCTGCGTATAAGTTCAAGCGGGATTAGGTGGACGTCGTTTATTGAGTGGCCAGGTTGGTTGAAATGTAACGAGACAGGAGTATGGCTGATTAGTTGATGGTGATTAAAGATAGACCTGCGGTCAGTCAGTTCCCCGAAACGTTCACTGAGTTGGCGCTTTGTCTCCCCAATGTATTGAGAGTGGCACTTCTTATACTTACAGCTGACGAGACACGGTAAAAATAAGATCGGTCGAGCTTACACTCTTTTCTTTTTTATAAGAGCCTTTCTACGTTGAGGCTGAGATTAACTAAAATTTAAGAACATTACCCAGGCTGAGAGAACATTTTATTCCGACCAAATGTTTTGAAAGTGAACAGTATAATTACGGATAAAATAATACATGTAAAAACTTCAGTCTATATTGTCCAATTAACCCAAATAATAGGTGTCTAAGTCTTGGTCACGTCCGCGTAGATTTATTGAAATACTATATTAAGAACATCTTTTAGAACAGCCACCCTCAACCCACCTGAATAGACGTTCTTATATAAAAAAAAGAGTGTAATTTGACAATTGCTGGTTGCAATCTATTGTCAGTTGGCTAAATACGCTTCAGTTAAATGCATCCCTTAGTTTTTTTGTGCGAAGACGGATCGAAGAAGTATATTGTGCGCCGAGGTGAGGGTAATTTATTATAGCGGTGTTTGTAACTCCTAGCCGAGATTTCGACGCGTACGTTTGTATTTATATGCGAGGCGCAGCTATCTTTTTCTTGGCTCAAAGCCGTGACAGAAAACCCGGAAATGTCTGGAAACTGATCTGTCACTTGAAAAGGAAGGGGAAGTAAGTTAAGACAAAGAAACGAAGTTCGTCTGTTTTTTTTTTTTTTTTTTTCCAGTTATTTTTGACAACAAAAGACAATTCAGCAACACAGGAACAAGTAATCCTGACTGAACACCACTCCTTTACTGAACAAATCATGTTATTGCAATTCCTTTTTCTCTGTTCTAAAGAAAAGAAGAATTATTTTTATTTCTATCCTCCAAAGATCGGTTTGGGCACAGCAACAACGTTCCTCTTTAACTAATTCAATTTCTACATTCAGTTTTCCGGCCTTTCACTTTCTCGGCTCAGTTTTCCAAGAAGGAAGAATCTCTAATGTCTTATGAATATCAGATTGTTATCGTTACACTCCTTCCTTTTTATAAGACCGTTTTCTATAAGAAAGTCAGTTGAGGCGAAGATAAACTAAAATTTAAGAACATACTACGTAAAAACATTATCCAGGCTGAGAGTCAGTTTAAGAACATTTTTGTTTTCACCAAAATGTTTTTAAAGTGAACAGTATAAATACGGATAAAATAACACATGTAAAACTTCAGTCTGCGTAAATTTGTTGAAATATCAGCAGGTAACTTACGAACATCTTAAGAACTTTCCAGGCTCAAATTGCCAAAAAATAAAGTAATAAGAAGAACGCCCATCATCAGCCCCCAAATTAGACGTTAAATATGAAAAAAAGAAAAAGAAATAAAGTGTTTTCTGAGTGTATTATCCAAAGAATGACTGGAAGATTTATATATTCCGGTCTAAACTTTCTCTTTTTAAAAGGAAGGAACAATATTTTATATTTATTTAGTTTATTCTCGAACGATCGATCGGAGGCCTAGTTTGCTCCCCATGAGTACCCCGTTCAGGTCTACATTTTAGCCTGAGCATAAATTCCATTCAGCTTCCGTGAGTCGCCATGGCGTTTTTCGGATCAGTGCTATTGTGTAGTTTCTGGATTGTTTTTTTTCTTTACTGTTTTCATATCTATTGTCTTGCAAAAGTCCGGTCCATCTGTTTAAACCCTTACTCAACGTTTCGTGACCACGAGGAAACAGGATGCTTAATTGTGAAAGAGACATCGTGGTGTTTTTGACCGCATTAGAAAGTTAGGATCTTTTGATTGTTTATCGAGTTTTTTTTTTGTTCCTTAGCATTCATAAATAAACTTTCTTTGTCCAGTTTTACACGAGTCAGTACTTTTCAAATGTCTATATAGACACAGGGAGAAGTCTCGTGTTCTCAATGCACGAAAATCAAATCATACTTTCTTGATTGATCTTTTCAAATTATTTGTCAGAGGTAGACGGCTGTGTAAACTGACGAATAGACAGTTCAAGATAATAGTCTTGAGTGACAGTTCACCTTGGTGTACAAAGGGTCGTCGCGGCTTTTTAGGGCGCTCCTGGTGCGTGGAGAGTAAACATGCTTTAGCCGGAAATGAAGCTTTCGTGATCTTGATTGCGTGCGATAGCCAACATCGTTTGTTCACGAATATTTTCGCCTTAGCGTCGGCCCTAGTGTCTTCTGACCCTTCCGCTTGTAGTAATTGTCGTCGAGAGCATAGAAATTGTATGACATGACCCCAGGGGAGCTGAACTGTTCAATAAGAACTTTCCACGTAGTCTTTTGTATAAATTCGGAAAAGCGGTAAATTATTTATGGAAATATATTTCACTGTGGTCACGTGATTCCACGAGCACCTGTACCAAATCCCATGAGGCCAATTTGCGCAAGTTTGGTTTGTGTATGAGAATTCCACGAAAAAGTTAGGACTTCGAACCACAGGCATGGCCGGAGCACTTGGAGTTATTTTATTCGCTTATATTTGCCTAGTTTTTCTAGTTACACATAGGATATGTATGATGCAGTGCAATCCTATGTCCAGGCCTGGTAAGAGTCGCCAAAATGGAAGATTAAAGGCAGTGTTGTTGTTTGTACCGCGCGATTGTTCTCCCCGATCGATCGTGGCAACGGCGGAGATGTACAAGTTTATGACCAATTTATATTTAGTGTTTGTGGTCTCGAACCCTAATTCGTGTATTTTGAACATTTGTAGGTGTATACCAAGGTGATATGGGCGATATGCGGTTCTCTGGGAGCCACGTACAGGTAAGAATTCGCTGTCAAAGTTGAAAGGTGTGTTGCGTTAGGTTGAGTTGTTTTGCTTTATAATGCAAAGAACTACGAGAAAACGCGGAAAGCTGGTGTTATAATTCCTAGTTACGTCCAGTCACAAGGAAATTCATCTCAGCCGGATGCCAAGATAACTTATTGCTAGTTATTTGCGTGGAGTTTTGGGCTTGTTAACTGTAGGTAAACTGCAGGTTACTCCAAGGATATATGTTTGATGATGGTGCACTCATGTTCATAGTCTGTCAAAATGTATATGGTCGTGGTTTTCGTTTGATAACCCAATGTTATTTTGTGATTTTTCTCAGGCTGATGGTTCACATCACAGTAGAAGGTAATAAAACGTATTTAAATAGGGTTTGCAGTTTGAAAGATAGGAAAACCACGATTACCAGATCGATCGCTAGAACCAACACCCCCATCTACTGTCTAAACGTTTCATCGCCCACGTAACACGAGGCTTTTCTGCTAGATCAGTTTGCTTATTGTTCAAGTGTTTAACTAAGTTGTAGAGATGTTTACTAGTTTTATTAAATCCGCGTTCTTTTCTTTATCCTCTACAATTTTTCTGTGGCTTCATAATCGTGCAGTTGCTTTGGCATGTTCTTGTCTTGCCATAACAATATTTTTATCACGGTCGTAACCGTCCGTATATTTACCGTGTCATTGGTATATTCTGTGCTTGCTTCCAAATCAGTTTAAACAGTGAGAAATTTACCACAAAATTCATCAGAACTGTCATAGGACGGTTTTACGCCATAATTGTGGGACTTGTGTAATTCGAGTCTTGACTTGAATTAACTTTATTTCTGTGTAATGTTGGGGGGTGGTGATTTTATGTTGTATTGATCTGCCATTCTGTCTACTGTCACAGACCAATTTTTCTGAAAATTTGTCCCTTACTTTATATTTGAGCAACTCATTTGACGTGCGTGAATGCATAGACGGTAATTTAGGTGTTTTTAAGTGCCTTAAAATTGGATAGTAATCGACACAAATAGCGAAAGTGATTGTCAAATCTTGAGGTGAAATCCTTATTTATCTCAATTTCGCAAACAATATGTGACAGTTTTGTTGTATTTTTTCTTTGGCTGTTTGAGCTGTTTTGACTTTTAAGCACGTTTAGGGTTTTTAAGTTAGTTTTTGTTTTCTCAATCTTTGCAATTTGTCAAACAGAGATCACTTTAACTCTCAGCTTCCTCAGGATAGCGTAAATAATTATTATGTTTTGACTAGGAAAACTAATATTTATTTTGCTTTTTTTTTTTTTTTTTTTCAGAGAACAACCCAATATTAGACATATTCGTTTTGAGCCGTCCTATTTAGATTTCTACGAACAGTAAGTTTAATATTTATTGTATTTTCATCTTTAAAAACGAATGCGCAACGTGTTGACACAGAATTGTAGCTCACTTTGGTCCTGTGACAAATCTATGACATCACATGTTTGACAGCCTACGACTTGTGCTAGGTGTATGATGCATTTTGAACAATTTCAAATTCAAGACTAAAAGAAAGATCATACAGTATTATATGTTCTTAACTGTTGTTCAAGTTTTACCTTTTTTTGTCTCCTTGTAATTGATTCATAACAAAACATGCCTTATGCATTAACTAACTAAACCATTGTATTTGATGTTACATGTATATTAGTTCAGATCCACTTTTGTCCTGATATATGCATAATGGGAGAACTGTTGGGTGTCGATAAAAAATGAAACCATGTGATTGTCATTTAAAAATGGTATCCAAAGTGCACTGCTTGATGATACAGTCAAACCTGTATTAGGCAGACACCTGTATTGAATTCTTGCTAGTAAAAATAATATCCATCTTTTTCTGGAAAATTCCACATCTCTGATCCGTACAATAATATTGTACTTTAAGGATCCAATGTGTGGACCACTTTACTGGAGCAAAATGAAACAATTTAACAAAAAAACATCTTGCGTTGACAGCAGTAGTTCAGAATGAAGTCCAACATGTGACTGAAAGCACATGTTTATGAAGACACACAGCATGATCTAGTGATAAATGGGATTTAAAATTGCAACAATTATTACAAATCTCTGAAAATTGGTTTAATCAAGAGTCCCTGTCTTATTTGCACAGACAAATTACAGTTACACAGGACTGTAGTACACAGTCTTCATGCAGTTTGTTTGGGGCAAGGCTAGGACAAAACATGGAGCCCCCTTTTGGACCTGGTCCGTGGACTGGTACTAAGACCCCATCCACACGTATCCGGATATTTTTGAATCCAGAACTTTTTTTTCCGGATACGGCTATCGTCCACACGCATCTGGTGAATTCGCAAGCAAATCCGGAAATTTTTTAATCCTCTCTCCAGAGTGGAAATTTTTGAATCCGATAACATTGTTGCGGATTCAAAAATATCCGGATACGTGTGGATGGGGTCTAATATACAGCCAGTCTATGAACCCAGTCCAAAGACCCTGTATTTTCTTACAACAAAGAAAGGATACAATATACACTTAATGTATGGTCCGGAGGGAACAGTTGGTCTTGTTTTCCTGAGACAAAACTAACTAGTTTCTCAAGAGACCATACATTAAGTGCTTTGTTATATATTTAGACTTTCCCTTCAACAATCACAGCAAAACAAACAAACAAACAAAAAAACTGAGAGGGCAACAACTGAGGAATTGTATCCTGGTCGGGATACATTTGTATTTGATCAGGGGCTTGTGACCAAGAATCAACCAATCACAGTGCTTGGTTTGTCTAGTGAAAGTCTAGGTATATAACAATAACAACAACAACAACAACAACAACAATTTATTGACAAATTCAGATGATATAAGGGGCTTGTCCCGCAAGTAAGGTTTATAAACTCACATATGTTAAGCTTACTTATGTAGCGGTGTATATGCAGTACAAGTTGTATGGGAAACTTCAGCGTTGAAATAGTTTAAAACTCGCACCTTCATGCCACTTACCTGCAAAAGAATGTACTTGGACATTTCCATCTTTGCGTTGCTTCATGTATTGAAAGGAATAGTGCGAGTTAAGTTTAATTGTATTGCATGTTAAGCAAATAACTTAAGACATAATCCGAAATAATTATTTCATTCACTTGAACATTCAATTCACAGGAGTTTGCTCACAGAACACTTTGATTTTTTTTGGTGTGGTAAGAAAAAAAGAAGTCCATGGGCTGGGTCCATAGACTGGGTCCATATGAGTGGTCCATGGACCCAGTCCAAAGAGGGGGAGCCCAGGGTTTATAAGCACCAGTTTTCAGTATGTTCTCTTATTGAAAACATTGGTTGAGATGTTAAAAGCATCATGTCAATTTGCCCAGTGGCTGGCCCTTAATGAATCCCTTGGATAGCAAGGTTTCATTCACCAAATATTCCACAGACTTAATTACAGGGTTAATTGAAAAAAGGTCATGACATACATTTTTAATTGTTAATTTATTTTTTTGGGGGCGGGGACGGAGGTGTGGGTGGGGTTTTCTGCTGGGTGAGCACAAGTATTTATGACCAACCAAAGGAGCAACATGTTATTTTTAAGTTTAAGTTGTTTTGGTACAATTGTACTTTTCCTTTTGTAAATTACCATTTTGACACCTTGAAAGAAGCTTCAAGGTAGCCATTGTTATTCAACTTATGCCAGCACTGTACATGTTCCAATTTGTGTTGGTTTCTATTCATTTTTCACTTGTATGTCTGAGACCCTATTCTGAGTTATACACTTGTAAGCCTTTTGACTGGCAAAGATTGCGGGGCTTGGTTTGATCAAGAATCATTTCCCTAGTTAAAAATACAGGTTTAGCAATTCAAAGTGAAATAGATGTAGTCCATATTTTAATTAGTGTGTGCACTGCACTGTGTCCAAGCACATTAATTAGAACTTATCGAATATTAAGAGACACAGCCAGACAGTGTGCAGTAGTTACCGACTGTCATCTCCAACATGCAGGTATAAAATTAATGCCAGTTAGCCTGCAAGACATGCTGTCTTCAATCAGACTTTTTTTCTGGTGTTTTTCAGTGACAAAACTGGGGACATGTCTGACAGAAGTAGATCTGTGCATGTACATACTAGTAATTATCATTCTTATCAGTGGATATAAACCATTTCATGTTACTTAATTTAGAACAGAAGCTGACCAGTAATATTTGATTTATATTTTTAGATCTGTGGGTATGCCAAGCATACGGAAAGTGTCCATTATAAACCCACACACAGAGCAAAATCTACAGCTGCAATCAGTGTCTGGTAGCACTGCACATTTCCATGCTTCGTTTTTTCAATCAAAAGTAAGTGCGCAATGTACAATGTACAATGTACAATGTACAATATTAATGTAGATAACATTTGCAGTTAATTGCTGCTGTATGCAAATTTGCATATCCATTTGCAAGTCTGGGTATTGTTGTTTTAGATAGAGGTGACAAATTTCAGTTCATGAAATTTTTTTTATGTCACAATGTCTGGAGGTTTAACAGTACTAGCCCTAAAGTTGTACCTGTGCAATTTTGCTTGATTTGGATATAAGTGTAACAACTATGCAAATTTTAGTGAACATCTGAATTATTTTTGGCTGGTACTAAAGTTGCACAGTTTCAAACTACATTGGCACTGTGTAGTGATAGTTGAGTTTCGTTAGTCAATTTCAACCTTTTTGATTGAAGTGTGAGTACAACTGTTCAAATAAAATTACAATCTCAGAGCACTTTGTCCATTGTTATTGGTTTTTGCCCATTGTCACATACGTGATAATGAAGTCAGCAGGAACACTGTAATGGTCATGACACTTTATCTGTGTTAATTTACAGAGTTAGGAGATAATCCTGTCCTCGTTTAAGTAAATTTCGTAAAAGAAGAAAAACCTTGTCTGTGTTTAATCCAAAATGTCTTTAAAACATCAAGGTTGTTTTGTACAGCCATGTAATTTTCTAATATTATTTGGATCCACTTGAATAAAGATTACATTACTTTCCAGCTTTGGAAAAGCCATTGAATTACATTACACTCTCAATATTATATTGTACTAAATATGAAACTAAGAAAGTTGTGTTTTTTTATGCAAAGTACATAGTACTGGCCAAGGGCAAAATGAATTTAACATGAGTAGTGTATTGTTGATGAGCTGAAGTGTAGACCTGAGGGTTTTCATTTGCTTTTTACTGCAAAAATTGACAAAAATAGCAGGGCTGTTGTTTGTTGTTACAGTATCGTTAATGGGTTAAAATGTTTTTTTTTTGCTGTATATATTGGTACTAGTTAGAGTGGTTAAATCGTAAGGTGCTTTGCATTTTTCGTAACTGGCTGCTTGGTTTAGTCAATTTGGTAATCAGAATGCATCAGTATGAAGGATGTGTTATATGCCAGTCCTTCATATTCCTTCAAAATGGCTCATGCAGTTTTCAGAATGTGCCATTTTGAAAATGCCTAGAACTAGCCCTTCCAAAATTAATGGAGTAATCTACATGTACTTATAAACTTGACTGTAGACTACACTGGCTAGACAATCCTGACAGATAGAAAGCAACCTTAAACAACCCCTGTCAGAATTATTTATATGGTGCCCTTTAGAATATGAGCTGGAAAAAGTATTACTGATAGGAATAGAGACTTGTATAATAAGATAATCAGATTAATTAAAAGTGAGACATGTTTCTTTTCTTTTGTCCACAGGTAGTTCAACCTTTAGGAAATACAACATTTGAAATAGTTTTTCTCGCAAGACTAGTTGGAAATGTAGAAAATACATTATTTATTCACACCTCCAAAGGAGTTTATCCCTATCAGGTATTTATGTCCACCTTGTTTAGAGTACAGTCATATGCTGGTGTAATTATGCATCGTAAGTCCTCAGCAACAAAGTAGCTGGTAGTCTTGACTAGATGTTTAATGTTTCTTATTATTACAATAAATTATTTGATGGTCATTATGTTTATATGGTACCAAAGGAAATGTGCGTGCTACAGTCAAATCCCACCTTGCAGACAGTTCACTATTATGGACACCCACAGAGAGCTCTTAGGAGCCGATGGGTACTGCATGGGAGTGTGCAAACATAGAAAATGTCACCCACGTGAATTGGGCTTAAACTTTCATCTTGGCCTCATCTTTATTCAGTGAAAAATAATTTTAGTAGCTAAGCAATTATTTTCTCATGTCACCAACTTGATAGTGGATTTAACGGAATGGTCCCACAATGAGTTTCCACCTGTTACCGTAGCTCTTCTCTTTCCAATGGAAACTTCTAGTTTAATTTACATCAGTAAGTTTTAGTTCACTCAGTGACATTGGTGTTTATTCATCATTATTTCAGGTGTTTGGAGTGGGGGTACCAAATCCATACAGATTGCGTCCTTTCTTAGGAGCAAGAGTACCCCTAAACTTTAGTTTTTCTACGCTAATTAATATGCATAATCCCTACAGTTCACCTTTGCAGGTAAGTGGCCCTCTGTTATCACAGCACTTTTATTGTTATAGTATTTATTGAAGGGGTGCTTGGAAAATAGCTGTAAGTGACTTCTGATAAACTGTTAGATTCTCCTCCCAAATTACCTTGCATTTCCTTGTAAAAAGTGGGAGAATTTAATGCAAGATCAAGAGTCATTTGGGCCATTTTCAAGTAACCACTTCAATTTCTTGCTTTTATATGTGTGATTTGTTTATGTTGGTTTGCTGGTTTCCATTCAATTTCACCGTGTATCCATAACATTTCCTCCATACAAAATATTTAGGCATTGCTCAGATCCTACTGACTTGCCTGGGAATTAAAGATAACCACGTACAGCTGTAGGGTCTGTTTCTCTTGCTGAAAAATATTTTTATGTACACTTGTAACTTTTGAGAGCAGTGAAACTCAAAATGTAGGACCGAAAAAGAATTAACAGTGAACTACAGCTGTACTGAGTGAACCACTAAGCTACACTGTATAAAATTAGATTTCAAAATTGAGACTAATTGTGGGTTTCAATAGCCCACTTTGAAAATGAGTGATGGCCAGGGTCGAGAGTAACTGCCCAAGTGATTGTGGGATTGTTTGGGGGGACGCAAAAATGCGAAGATAATAGCCAACGTCTCCCCAAACCTTCCCACAATCGCTTGGGCAGCTACTCTCGACCCAGGCCATCACTCTTTTTCAAAGTGGGCTATTATTGATTGATTACTTTATTTATGCATGGTAGAAATTCATCAGTAAATTGTTGCTTACTATGCTTGGTGACAACACGAACTTGTTTGTTGTTGTGTTCAGCATCATTGTCCTTTAATGTCATTGTCTTTACTACATGTAGGTAATAGAAATGTATTCAAGTGGAGGTGATTTGCATCTGGAACTTCCTTCTGGCTTGGAAGAAGCACCGCAAAAGCACTGGGTATGTTACCTAGTCCTTGCCTGTTTACTGTTTTGTTGAAGTCTAAAATAGCCTACACTGTAGATGTTAGTACTGTACAGTTTTTGAAAAGTACCTATATGTATTGGCCTCTCATCCCAAAACAAATAATGTGCATTGAAGCAATTCTAGCAAGCAAAACTCAAAAATTACTAAAATCATCACATTTCTTTTTCATCAAGCTAGTCTTTTGCGGCACTGTCGTAAGTTACCCAATAACCAATTATTACTAACATGTACATTGGGCAACTACATGGAAGCTGGCCAACAACTCGTTGTTTAAAATTGATGAAAGGAAAACACTTGTGAGAGGCTATCTTTGTTGAATTGACTACAGGATCTCCCTAATGTTGAACCAGCTGCATCAAAACTTATCACAGCACAGGTTTCATTTAATCATTCTTAATTTGCCTGCTACACTTCATGCAAAACTGGAATTTAATTGGATGTTCCAAGGAATTGAAAAATCAATAGCTGCTTTCACACATCTACTTCAGAAAACCTGTTTTATTAACCCTTGTACCACTTTGCATTTTTGTCATTGAAGTACCCTGGATACCAGTCATTTTGTTGATAACAAGTTTTTAGTTGAACAGGATGTATGTAAATGTTCAAATGAAGCTGTGACACATGACAGATATCAAAATCAACAAACCAGTTAGGCTGTACATCAACCAACAGAAGAATCTTATGACAAACACAATTATACTGGTAGAATTATCTGAAAACGTCATTTCACAACTCTTCTATCATTGCATAGAAATTGTCTTAAAATAGTTAAGTCACAGTTAAACAAATATTGTGTCCTTGGCCAATTTATTATATCTCTCAGATATAATAAATATCTTACTAACCTCTTTTTCTCAGTCTGTACTGTAAGTTACAGATCCTTGCTTTTTTCCATTGATTTATGGCCCAAGCGTGAAGTGCACGGGAAAAAACTCAGTCTCTAACTGATTGTCATAAATGTGTTTTTTCACAGGAGATTCCACCTTATGAAACTAAAGCACTCATGCGAGTAAGCTTTGTTGGCCGAGTAGCATCAAATCACACAGCTTTCATTCGCATCAAAGCTAGCCAGCCAGCACCTAACCAGGAGCTGCTTATTTTACCAGTTGAAGTGGAAGTAACAGCAGGTAAAAAAAGAGATCAACATCTGATTATTGAACAATACAACTATTAATTAATAAAGCAACTTGTGGAAAGTGTCAGAACTACATGTAACATTCTGATTACAGCCCAAGTGTGTTCGACAAATAAAATTATTTCACAAATTAGCATATTGTTAATTATTAACCTAATGTGCAGTAAAAATAGATAACTTACTGGGTCAAAGAAACAGCACTCCTTTGGTCTAGAATAGCTAGAATTTCTAATTGTCGGATAAAATACCCCAGCTGCGAATTAAAGATTACTCGAAAAACAAACCTGAAGGTAATTTGGAAAATTTGATGAAATTTGATCCTCGCACCACATGGCAGTAATTTGATCTGCTCTCGAGAAGACGTGTTTGTTTACGCAAGATTAGGCAGCCATCACGTTTCATCAATGAAAATAGAAAGAAAAACAGGCAATAAAGCTTTCCTAAATGAAAAATTTATTAAAATTAGTCTTTGTATTGGTCTTAGAAGAAAACGCGTATAATTTTTGCCGCGAGGCGACCGACTCGCAAGCGATTTGAAGCAATTTGAGTCAATTTTGAAGTGAATTTATCGACCGGTGCGGAGCACGTTTTTCAAAACTTTTGCAAAAACTGTTCGGAATACGAAGAATCGATCAATTAGAATAGTATTTCAGTACAAATTCACAATAAAACCTGTAATTCTTTGTGAGTTGTATTGCGAGAAACATTCGAACATCACCAAGAAAGTCCATGGCGAAAATAATTATTTGAGACGTCTGCCAGTTCGTCGCCTCGGTAAAACTAGAAATTTTCCTTGAAGCATAATTTCTCCGCCGTTAATGCTTGGATTTCTGCTGTTGAAACTGTCGAGTATTCCTTAAAAGTTCCTCTTTCGATTTACGGTTTCGAAAAGTTGTGTTTTCCTTCCAAAAATGCGAAATTGGCGTCTTGAACATTTAAGCCTGAAGCGCGCGGCCCGCCATGATGGCTGAAATCGGATATTTTTCGGAAGACAAAAACCTTTTTGTGTCTAGACTCACCTTAGACCTAAAAATATATGCGCAGTCGGTGGATTCTGATTGGTCAGTCTTTTCCAACAATAGAGGACAAAATTATCCCTTCTAGGGGAGGTAGAAACCCTTGCGCGTGCGTGCAAGGATTCGCGGCCGGTTTTGGCCGGTTGGCCGTTAATGGGTTATTAAGTGCTAATACGTTTAAGGCACTGTTTTAGTGAAAATTCTGAGCTGGTTGCTCAACCAAGTTGAGTCAAGCTTTATTTAAACTGGTACAAATTTTTATACAAACTTTAAGATGCTCCTTCATTGTGCTGTTATTTGCATGTGCAATGTTCAATGGCAATTTTTGATACTCTTGGCAACCTTCAAGTTACCGTAACTAACATTTTAGTTGCCATGGTGCTAAAAAAAGGCTCGCAGTTTGAAGAAACAAATGCATAGGGTAACTTCTCATCCTGGATTAATATTTTTATTTTAAGAATAACCTAGTGGACTTATTTCTGTTTTGTTTTACCCTGCAGCTCCTGGGCTGTTTTCCTCCCTGGACATGCTAGACTTTGGAACTCTTAGAACAATGGGTAAGTGAGTGTCATAATAATGGAATGACCGTCTTTGAGAACTGCCCTTACCTGAGCATCAGGAGCTCACTTTTATCCTGAATTAAAAAGGGACTGTTGTCTAATTAATTAATATTAAAGAGACAGTGTAACCTATTTTTAGTTTTCCTTTGAATAGCCAGAAAAGATATTTGTATCGGTGGATCATTAAAATAATGGTTCAGTTTTGTTAACAATAACAAAACTAGTGCACAGAAACTAGACAGTATAAATTATCTTTGCTGCGGATGGTTAGGATGCAAATCATTCGCAACTTGAAAAAATTGGAGAACTTTTTCAAGTTCTTCCTGGGTATTTATGGAGAAATCACAAAAAAAACTTATTATGGTATATTCCTCCTCAGTGAAATCACGTAATATTTTTCCCCTGGTGTTGTGAGAGTAATTTCGTGGTAGAGAAGAGGTTCTTAGTCAAATATTTGTGCAGTTTGAACCAAAGTACAGACAAATCTCTGTGACAGTGTCCCTTTGTTGTTAAATACTGTAAGATCTTACTGGCATGCTGCCCCATGAAATGGTTAAAATTCCATGCTTTTTTAATTTTGGTGAAAAAAGTTGGCTTTTTATGAGATACAGGTGTATTTGTGGTTGTGTTATTATTGAAGTAAGTGTGTAATGTATGCACCATTCTATCTAATGAATGTACATTGTATTTCTCTTAACAGACGAACCCAAAAGTATTGGGTTATATCTTCTCAATGCAGGCCACAAACAAGTACATATTTCCGTAAGTATTTTTTTTCTATCTTTTCTAAGTGACTACTTTTCAAGTTTATCAGTTACAATGTTAATTGTAAATTTAACACAAACTAATAAATTATTTATGTTACAACAAATCCTAAAGTGTAAACATCTCCTATTAATCAGTTACGATAGACATAACACTACTGTTAAGTCATTTCACACACACAGAAATTGTTTGTAGTACCTGTATAACGGTCTCAATGTTTACTTTACGTCATGTTGTAGGCAATATCCGTGGAGCCACCAAACAGTGCCCTGTCCATTAGTTTCACAGTAAGTAGTATAACTATCACTTTCAACAGCATTTTGATCCTTAATACAGACCTCTAAGTTTGTAGATTAGTGTGTCAGCATGAGGTTGACTATGATCAATTGAAGGGGTGCCTGGAAAAAGCCCTAAGTGACTTCTGATAAATTGCCAGATTTGAAATTGCCTTGTATTTGTTTGAAACAAAAGGAGAGGTGAACCTTACATCAAAAGTCACTTCCGTGCATCCCTCCGATTTGTGACTGTTAAAACTTATTAAAAGTGGGCCATCTTACACCAGCCTTGTTCTAATGTTTCCATTAGCAAGCATCATGGAGGGAAAAGGTTATGGTTACCTGATTTGAAATGTGATTAGCCTGCAAATGCAGCTTGCTCCTGGGTGCTAGATGCATTTGCACAGCATGTGTGAACTGTGAACATTCTTAGTGACTGGTAGCGATGGGAGCTGGCTGTATCCACAGCTGGCATACTTGTGCCTATTGCTGATTTCAATTGAAAGGTTCCTCACCTCAGTGTGATCACTTTAATGATGTTTCTTTTGTTTGCTTCTTAGCCCATACTCTTAAAGCCAGGGTCAAAGTACATCAAAATAGCAACAGCCACTTATTCTGGTGAGAATGTAGTTCATTTTGGTGCTTTTCCTTTTGAGTGTTAGCAAGCCTCCCTTGTAGTGAATTTTACTCATGAATGTTGTGTTGTCTCTTTTAGCATTCCATGTGAAAAGAAGCAGACAAGCAAATGGAAAAGTATTGATAAAGACCAACAGTAAAATTACTCCCAGAGTAGAAATTCCATATCAGGTGAACATCCTCCAAGGGTGAGTGAAAGGGGAAGTACTTTAGACCAGTACATCCTTACAATTGTAGCAGGGTTAAAGCAAGTAGTTAAACAAGTTTTTTTTTTACTTTTTGGCTTGTTTTGAAATGTGACCAGCAAACCATTCTATGAATAAATTTGCATAACTTTATCCATATGCATTCCTCACTCCCTGCTTCATTATACCAATGGATGTAAATTTTTGTAATATTATTGCATTTTTGCATGCAGGCCAAGTGAATTTTTGGCCCTTTTTTTAATGTTTTTTCCTAACACTAACTATGGTATTATTTCATTTTATTTTGATTGCAGGACAATAGCATATTCTGTTAGCAAGACAAGATTCTTTGTAGGAAAGCCGCCATTTGTTCCAGTCACAAGGGAACTTCCTATCACAAACACATTTAGCTTCACAATGATAATTTATGATGCAGTCTTTCCTCCTGAGGTGGAAAATGTATTTTCTGTAAGTACTTATTTCTTCTTCCAGAGTTATGACTTGTACTAATAATTTATTAAAGCTAATATTATTTCCTAGATTAATATTTATTGCACTGTTGTATGATTACTTGTGTGATTGATCACTGTTGTTTTTGATTTGTTTGACAGATTGTAAATTTTACCAAACCTGCCAGGATACCTCCTCAGAGTACAGTTACACCTTTCTATGTACAGTTCCTGGCCAATAGCTCTGATATGGCATTCTCCACAATTCTTAGAGTGTACACAAATGCTTCTATTTTTACTGTACCAATCCACTGCTTTGATGGAAAGCTGAAGGTTAGCATTGTGCCATTGTTGATCTCTCCCTCTTCAGAAAATACATTTATGCACATACATGCATCGTAAGCACAGACTATCTTTGCTAAGGATCTTTGGGTCCCTGGGCAGATTTACACCCCTCCTACACTCCACCTTGAAAAATATACATGAGCCCTTTTACATCTTATTGTGATCTGTTTTGCTGTGCATGTATGTAAAGTAATGAATGTTAAAATGTTTTATCAACAATTGGTAACAGAAGGTAATTTGGCCACTGTAAAGATATTCAAGTGCTAAGTACATAGCTGGGCTTTACCCATGTGTGTTTTAATTAGCAGGGGTTCATTCTGCATAGGAGCTACTTGAATAAATAATGGAACAAGTTGTTGAGCTTTCACACACCTCCCTTTGACACTGACACCATCAATCATGGGGAGAAACTGGTACTAAAATAAGGTGCCTTGATCATCATTCTCTATGACTAACCATTGTACTGTATTTCCAGTCTCAATTTTTGTTTCGAAGTTTGGGTGTGAATTTCAAGAACTCATGACACAGGGACACATCCCCTGAAGTTAATCTAGCAGCTTATTATGTTAGACAGTCTGTTGTTGCAAGCAGGTCTTGATGGTTTTTTTTTTTTTTTTTTCATCAGTATGCTGTAGACGGGTTAGAGGAAGATGTGGTTGATTATGGCACAGTGGGAACAGGGGAAAATAGAACAAAAATTCTCAAAATCTTCAACAATAATCCTATAGAGGTATGCATTCATGAAAAAAACCAAATTACATTTTTATACATGTAGTTTACAACTAATAACATGCTTTTACTTTGCATGTAGGCTACTGATTAGCTAGCTCACTCATTTTACTGTCAAATCTTGCTGCATGTCTCCCTGTAGCTTCACGGACAGAGTGTCTGACTGCTGTATGAAGGAAGGGCCAGTTTGACTCCTCTCAGGGTCTTGCAACTAAAATAATACAGTTGAAAGAGTTGTTGTTGTTCTTACAGACACCTCTATAATGTGGACACCTCTCTATTACAGACAGTTCACTTGGTCCCCGAGAGACTGAAATCCATATAAAGCCTACCTCTCTAAAACGGACGCTTCTATAATACGGACACTTATTCCTGTCCCCTTGGTGTCTGTAATAAAGAGGTTCGACTGTACCTGCATTTTACATGGTCATCCTAAATTGTGGCCTTGTGACAATTAATTGAGTGGCATCTGTTTCTTTCACAGGTCACTATTTACAGAATAGAATGTAATCTTCAGTTTGCAAGAATTAGGCTATTAGAAAGTAAATCTAATAATGAAAGCAAGCAGTCTAAAGGGACTCACACCCCATCCAGTTCAACTGATCAACCAGTAGATGGTCAGGCAGCCGAAAGTAAGGTAAGATTTTCATTTCTAAACCAGTGAGCATCAAATATCAAATGCCCTGAAATGTTTCAGTGGAGTGTTTATTGCCACTTTCCCCTGAACAAAGTATTGTTTTATTGTTGACAATCAAAATTCTAATTACTTCTATTATGCATTACAATTTTTATACGTAATATTGCAACTTTTTTGGATGTTTTACTTGTGCATTTGTAGACATCCTCCATCGATTTTCCCAATCAACAATTAAATATTTGTATCTGAAAATTTTCAAACCTAAAGAATTACATCTTTCTTTGTATTATTGATACAATTAATGATTAATTTTCCTTGAAAAACCCAGTCAAGACATAGTTCAATTTGTATTTGATATTATTTATTTTGTTATGATTTAATTTAGGTGTCCATCAAACCTGGTTACACAACATATTTTAGTGTAGAGGTTTCTGTTCCGAAAATAGAGGGTCAATATATTGGTGAAATAGAGATGGAGACTGATTATGAGGTGAGTAGTATAGTCAACTGAACAATATTTTTATTATTTAGACACAAACCATTTTTTAAAGAAAGTTTGAATTGAAGCTTAACTGGAATACCCATGGGGTTGGGATGGTTCAAATAAATATAACCCTCCGTGTGTATGTTGTGGTTCAAAATTTTCAAACCAGTTTGATTTTTAGTTTCCTTTGCCTCAGTATACTTTACTTAATAGAATAACAGAATACAGAATACTTAATAATAGTTTAGAATACTAAATGAAAATGAAACTGGTTTGAAAATTTTTAAACCTCAACAGGTACACCTTAATTACACGCTGTAGGGAGATTTAGTGAGGATAAAAATTAAAGTTAAGTTAAGTTTGACATTCTGGGAAGCATGCCACCGTGTACAGTTTTTGGTGTAGTTCACTGTGGAACAAAATAATTAATGCATGGAGAATGTTACCTTCTTGTAAAAACGACCAGTAGTCTCATTGCATGCATGGCTCAACCTTAGTTAAGTTTTACCTTTACTTTGCAGACCCTCCATATTCCTCTTCATTTAAAGTCAATGGATGGAAAAATAGTTTCCTCTCCAACTTCAATTATTTTCCAACCTGGTTTTCCGGTAAGTGGAAAGCTTATACATGTAAATAGTGATTGTAGTATACTGTATACAACAGACTACTAGTTTAAGATTCACAGAACACTGTGAAATATTAATATGATCTCTGGTGTATGGAATACTGTACAAGAAACAGCTGCTTGCCAGCATTATCACATATTGTTGTTATCATTGAAACTTTGTCCCTGTAAAATTGATGCAATTAGCTTAATTCAGCCTTTTAGTCAACTATGGTAACCATGTGTTTTTATTAATTTCAGGGTCAGATTGTGAACTGCAGCCTGACGCTACTTAGTTCCTTTTCTAATACACTGAGGCTTGTGTCAGTCAAACCTTATCCTTTAGATGATAAATTTTCATTTGATCCTGTGAGTTCAGAGGTGCAATTACTTCCCAATCAGAAAGTTCAGGTTTGTGTTTTATTATGAGTTATGGAATTTACCCTTCTGCCCTCTCTGGCCTCACATAATGTGCTGGCAGGCAGCGATTTAGCTCCCCACACACTGCTGGAAATAACAGTCAGTCATTGGGTATTATCTGGCCACATTTCTAAAATATTCTCAACTAATTCTTAAGTTTGCTTGGATGTTACGTCTGTGCAAGAAGATGACCTGGAATTTGTCTTTAAAGACTTGTTAAATGGTCAGTCATTTGCTATAAAAAGCATTCAAAATGCAGTCACACATCACCTCTCCATCTTTAGTTTTTCCCCTTTGTGATGAAGACTTCCTTGTTAAAGATTTAATTTATATTATTATCATTATTATTATTATTAATTTATTATTCCGCTGAACAGTATCACAACTTCTTTAGCTTAAGTTTTGAAAATGGCAATGCGTTTTGAGATTGTTCCATACTGCATTGCAAAACCTTTTAATGTGTTATGGAGGCCAATGGACTGTGTCTTGAATTAAAGTCCAAGATGTCAGATGTCCAAACAACTTTACAATATGGTGTATCAAAAGAAAGATTTTGGAAGGACACATGCCCTGCTAAACAAGAAAAAAATATTTCCTGCATTGCCACATTCTTGGCTTGTTAGTGTATCCCCTTTGTGCTTTTGATGATTCACTTTTAGGAGTTCACGAATTATTTGTTTAATTTTTTTCTATTGTTGCCTGGCCACTCTATTTCTGGCTAAGCTGGACATGTATCCTTCCAAATCTTAAATTTGATTGGACAACCTGTCATACTACCTATTAGTAGAAATATTCTGAGAGGGTTACCCTTGCATTGTCTTGATTTGTACTAAAGTACATGTACAAGAATTGAGTCAATGAAATTCTGTTGGAGGATAGACCATAAGATTATTATTCATCAGGAATAATATTGAAGGGGTGCATGGAAAAAAGCCTTAAGTGATATCTGATCTCATTTCAAATTCTCCTTTGCTCAGAGAAGGAAGAACAAGGCAATTTGCTTGGAGAATTAGGTTGTCTATCGGATATCATTTAGGGCTTTTTTCCACGCACCTCTTCAATATTATGAGAAGTGAATCAAAGTTGCTTGCCTTGAGTAAACTGTATTTATGTGGGAAAAACCTTTTTGTGTACCTTCACCCTGCACACTTCTTTTCTCAATAACTATTGTGTATTGTCTAGTTATAAGACTTAAAGTTAAGGTTCCCACATTTGTTTGTTTAATTAAGCCATGAAGCCCAGTCAGTCTGAGCTCATTTTATTTTATTTTTGATTGTTAGGTTGGACAGTTATATTATGACCCAATGAAAGGCTGTAAAAACCACTGCTATACAGGGATAGAGGAAGGTAAACCACTTAAAGTAACTGGGAATTTTCACCTTTGGAATATTGCTCTTATAGCATAGAGCTGTCAAAATTAATATGAGGAAAATGGCAAAACACTCCTTGGCTTGACCCTGCTACTTTCATGTTAATGGTTACACTTTAAGATGTCAGCCTAAGACTGTAAAGTGAGATTTACCATGTACAGCACAATAAACAGCACCACAGGAAAGTACTGCTCAGTAGCTTTCATTTGAATGGTCACACTTAAGGATTTCAAACAGAGCCTTAAAAGTTAGAACTACCTTGTATGGTAGTATGTTAACACATGTTACCTTATAAAAGTACACCTTAAAAGCTTTTGTTTCTGAACAGTGAGAACATCTATTGATTGCTCATGAAATTGAGATGTAAGAGGGAGTGTTAAATTAGGTAATATTTTCATAAGCACATTTTTGTTTACAGGTGAGAAGTGGCTGTCTAGTTTCTCATTGCCTCCCAATATTGGCGAAATTGATGGTCAGTTCATGGAAAAGAATCAAAAAGTGTTCTCATCCTTAGAACGAGCAGGAAAAAATAAGTGAGTACAAAATGTTGCGAAAAATATACACTGATATAGTTTTTAACCCTTTAAGCCCTTAAAATAAAAAAAGTTAAAGTTGCCCAAGAGCCTAAGTGGCCCACACGTCTGGAACTTAGCCTGGTTTCTGTTGCATGAAGCAACTAGAAGTATTCACCACCGCTCCTCCACCAATCCCTGAAAATGGTCGACATCAAATTTCTCCTTGTAATATCTGTGCTTATTCAACCTCTGAGGTCATGAGAATTAAGGATATGATCACCCAAGATGAATTTTCTTGATGTTTTAAAAACTTCTTCTCAGTCCTTTTATAAGAAAAGTATTGGGACAAAACAGGAGAATTTGTTCTTTGATATAAGAGGTTGAAACTGTGTTTACATCATAAAAGATAGTTTATTTGCTGGCACTAATACCATTCTTTACAAGCCTGCTGTTTGCACATCTAATGCTGATTATGGATTAAGCTTCTTTTTGATTTGTTTGTTTGTTTGTTTGTTTGTTTTTTAACTGCTTTATACCAGATAGCTTTTATGAAGCTACAAGTATGGTATAAACAGGGAACTGCATCACAAATGCAGTACAAAGTATTTTACAGATTTGGCACAAAGCCTATCTGGTATTAACCTATGATTGGACACAATTATTTTAGCGCCATGCTTATTTCCTCTTTTCCGTTTCGTGTTTCCTGCGAGAATAGTTTACCAAGCAAAACAAAAATTGAGGCTGATATCAGGTTAATCTGGAATAGTGTTGCTTGAATTGGCTTGATCACAGGTTATGCTTTGTCGTCATTCCGTCAACGTAGCTACAGATCAGATTCATAATAACTGGAAGAAATCCCAGCCCCCAGCCCTGATCTGTGAAGTCTTTTCACGTTTTAACAATTTTCTTGTTGCGAATGATGTATTATTCTTGAAAGTGCCACAGGCAAACTTGGAAAAAAGAAATCGGAGTGCTCCTATCAGGAGTAACTTTCTGGAATAATACATCATTCTCATTCATTCTCATTCATTGCTTGAAATATACCATCACATTTATTTCAAATTTTCTTGTTCTTTTTTGTATTTTTCAGATTAAATATATCTTTTATAATAGACACAGATGTAGTTAAAGGATTTCAAATCCCAGCTCAAGCTAGCCTTTCATGGCCATCATTTTCATCTGACAAACCTGTCAAGTTTCCTCTGACTCACCTTGGTAACTTCTCAATCAAGTTCTTCATGCTGGAGAACCCTGCAGATGTCCCTGTCGTGGCTCAGATTGTTCCTTTTTCATTGTACCCTCAGGCAGTGTGGGATCTACTAGCTGATAGGTAAGGTTAGCTTGCAAAGTCATTTGCAGACAGAGCTGGAACCAGTAGATTTACTGGGTCAGGTGTTTGACCTGAGGTCCCTCTCTTATCTGGAACATTGAGTAGTTATAATAAATTGATTGGATGACACCTTTTAAGTTGAGGCTATTATTGGTTGAATTAGCAACATTGGTCCAACTCATAGCAGTACATGTAGGTGTTTATTTAAAACCAGTAATTAACTGTTTGTTTCACACAAATGTTAAGGGTGCATTCTTTTGGAACTATTCTAGCTATTCTTATTCCAGTTTAGGTTTAACAGAATACACCTAATTACAATTTCGAAAAGAACGCTCCTAAAATCTGGAAACGGAATACCCATGGCGGAGGTGACCTGAGAACTACTAAATCTGTGCGCAAGCGGCCATGTAGGATTGCCCGCCAAAAGTTCCCTAAAATAACGCGTATTCTGACTATTCCGAGTAAACTGTATTCCTTTCATTCTGTTCATTCTGCTATCGGGAGCAGAATGAAAGGAATGATATTCCGTTCATTCTGAAAACAGAATAGCTCCCAAAAGAACACAAATACCGTCTATTCCGAGTATTCCTATTCCGGAATAGTCCCAAAAGAATGCGCCCTAAGACACAGATTTGCAGATGTGTCTTGAAAAGTGGCAAAAAGATCTATCTCTATCCAAAATTAGATAAAGGGAGATAAGTAATGATTACAATGCTTGTTTATTTTCAGGTTTGATACAGAAGCTTATGGATTTGATCCAGATGAAAGCACTTTCTCAATTCCAACAGAAGAGGTACAGTTTGTTATTCAGTATTGTTCTGATCAGGTGATAAAGGATACAGTTTGCAAAAAAAAAAAAAAAAAGAGACGGACACTAATCATTAGGGTAGAGTCCTAGACTAACAAATAATTGGTGTTAGAAAAACGAAAGGAAATTTCACCATGTTATTTTTGCTTAACAAGATGCTACTTTGGGATCGGGTATCTAGGTTTCTGTTGCAATTAGAAGGTGGGGTTATAATGTTTCAGTTACTTTGATATATATACTAGTCATAGTGGGAAAACACTTAACACCTTGTACTGTGATAGCATTGTACACCAGCTAGCACAGCAAATTAGGATTATGTCGTAGGATTTTGCAACAATGCAGATTTGCAATGTCGGTGATACAGCCGGTTTTTCTACTCCTGGCTCTCGCCAGAGTCACTGGAACTCTCCACAAGCAAAGAAATCTCTAAAACCTTTGTACTTGTTTGTTTTTCAGGGTGACTTTTCTAGTTCATCATCATCCTTATTAAACAGTGCAATAACTCCTGCACCTGGTACATTAGTAACTGTTCTCAAGCCACGCTCTACTGTCAGAATACCTGTGCAATTTCAACCTAGAGATGAACGGCTCAGAACATCTGTAGTGCTTATTAGGTAGGGCTCTAGATTGTGCTGTATTATTTAACTTGCATTGAGTATAAAAAATGAAACAAAGAGAATAGGAGTGCTAGAAGTCATAACAGTGGGATGCTATAAAGTGTTAGAGCTATTTTAGTGTATCAAATTCAAATTCCCCTAAAATTTGGCAAAGCCAGGCCCTAGGCACAAGTTTTCCAGATGATGACTGCCTTATTGAGCTTCTGAAGCTTCAAGTGTTGTTCGCAACTGGTTGTTGATGACTTTTCAATTAAAATTATTTTAACTGATTTGGCAAATTCGGTTCCTGGGCAAAATCAATCTGCTGTGTATAACCAAACCATTGGGATCCAAAGGCTGGGCCTTGTGGAAGAGAGATTCTTAATACAACGTTTGATTAAGAACTTAAGGATGATTGCTTTAAGGATTAGGCAATCACTTACCTTTTCTGAACCTTACAGAACCTTTTTCGTTGATTGAAATGTTTGTTTTCAGGAATAACCTCACAGTTTTAGATGGAATAGTAGTCCAGGGGCAAGGAGCCCGGGGCGAGTTTACTCTTAATGGCAAGAGGCCTGGGTCCCATAGTACCTTACTGTTTGAAATCAAGCCAAGCCAGTTGTCTGATTGCCACAGTAAGTAAACTAAACTGCCAGATTTTTGACAAACTGTTTCTCCGAGGTGAATATTGACCTGTTAAGCCTCCAACACAGTTCATGCAGGGTCTGGACTGATTCTTGAAAACGTATGGAAATAAAAAAAACCCAGTTTTTTCAGACCTGGGAAAAGTATGGAAAATAAAGACAAAGCCTGTAAAGAAAATGGAAATAAAGTATGCAGTTTTTTTTTAACCTCAATTAGTGCTTAAACGCTGAATCACGATAACTGACTCTCTCTACTGTACCTCCCAGACATTACTATTTTGTGTGTGATTTGAATCATCACCTTGAGTCTGGGAGAGAAAATAATGGTTTGGAAAAGTTTGGAAAACGCCTTGATTTTCAGTTTGCATTCCAAAATGTGTACGGACCCTGACTTACACACATCCTTGGGGCTTTATCACAATCATGACGAGTACCCTTGTGTCTTGATTGGCCAGGAAATGATTCAGAAGTGGCCAAACCTCCGACTCTTCAGATAGTCCAGCATAAAGTGCGGGTTTTCTTGGCAAGGTACTGGGAAGTGGGAAGAAAAGAATCAAGAGTGCCGGGAAGTTGATGTTAATCTTTTCTTTTCTTTTGTTTTTTGATTAGAAGCAGCTCCTCGCTCCAGGTCGCTGCCATCATTATCAGTGATGAAGACAGTAACAGCGACCAATCCTGGGCAGCTTGCTATGTTTATCAGCTCGCTTAGTATCAATGGCTACGAATGTGAAGGATATGGCTTCAAAATAATGAACTGCAAATCTTTTATCCTCAAACCAAATACATCCAGGAAAATAGAAATCACGTAAGTTCAACAACAACAACAACAACAACAATTTATTTTACAAATTCAGATTTAAGTTGGTTGTCCCGCAAATAGCCACAAAGCTAGTCGAGGCTGGCCAGTTTTTGATCCGCCATTTTCATCTATTTTGACAAACAATTTCCGGGTAAAAGAAGTGACTAGGCACATCTTTGTTTATTATAACCCCATATGCAGAAGTTTGGATTGATTTGTTAGAAGGCCAGTTATTGATAGCTGAGAGTAAGGAACTGAAAAAATACAAAGCACATGTACTTACTACTTAGCCATCTGATCTCTGACGATGTGCGTATTGTACACTTATTATTTCATCAGGAAAATTCTTTAACTGGTGCATTCAATGTTAATTATCGACGACAATCACATAAATTCAAGGAGAAGCCCAGTTTATTTCAATTAATGCATGTTGTCCTTTGCAAGTTTTTCCCGATAGTGGTCAAAAGAATAAAAGGGTTTTAAGTTGTACGAGCTATTCCTTTCTTCTCTAATCTATATTCAGCGTTAAACAATTCTTTTGACTTCAGGAATAATTTTTCGTGTCATTCCTCCTTTCAGGTTCACACCAGATTTTTCGATGTCTAGAGTTACTCGCAAATTAGAAGTTAAAACCACCCTTGGTCGTGTAATGGAGTTCACGCTAGTGGCGACAATTCCTACTCACCTCCTCCCCCTGTGTTCCTCTGCTTTGGGCCGCAATTCCTGGGAACCAGTCTTACAAGTTGTTGCTGCGGTATTTATGGGCGTGGTCTTCTTAGCTATTGTAGTTGCCGCTTACGCCGAGGCACGCAGGCTCGTGTTTCTCTCGCACCCAGAAGTGCAACTGTTACAGATGAAAGAGGAGGAACGGGGACCAATATTTGACCTAAGTGCGATCGCTGGGGTCAAGAAACACAAGTAAGTTTACCACGAATCAGTATAGCCTCTTATTTTTTCCCAGGGATAGTAGAGCAAGGGGAAGCCACGAGCACGCGCGAACATCGCCTTTCCTTAGGAAACGCGACGCGCGAGAAAGAAGAAAATTATGAGTGCTTTGTTTTCTTCCCCCGTACATCTCGTCTACACACGGAAGGCAATTTTCGCGCGTGGTCGCGTGTTTCCCCCGCCTTACTATCCCAGAGAAAAGACGAAACCACTCGTATTTGAAAGTGTATTGTACTCTGCCTTGTCCTCTTTTTAAAGTCACTAAACAGGGATTAAGATTCTACGGTTTCTTTGTAGACTATTACATTTTGTATGTTGCTTCTTGGAGACAACTGTTTAGGCAGTTTATGATCAAGTCAGTAAACATGTTTGAATTGACTCATTTCAATGCCGTTTTAAAACCTTCAACGTTTTATAACTGGACGAGGCTTTAGTACTATCTGGAGCGTCTTCAAGGGTTACTGACAAACGCTTCAACAGAATTTACAATTTTTGAACTCTTGACTGCATCTAAGTAATGTTTAAACGTGATTTCTTCTTTCTCGTAAGCTGGATACTCTACTTCGTTTTGAAATCGAGAGGATAATTTCAGCACTGATCTTTCATCATCTTGTCGACTGAATTTCCCAGTTATTCTAAGCTGATTGTTAGCTAAAGCTTCATTTCTTTTGCCTCAAACCGTTTTTCTCATTTGTTTAGTTTAGTGCAAGTTTTAGCGCAGATCATTTTTGCGAATACATTTAATTTGCCTTAACAGTAGGCAAATGAAAAGGTATCCAATGCACTGTGTGGTAGAACCCTGTTAGTATGACCATCATCACACCCTAAATTTTTGATTGCATCACAGTCAGACCACGTCACGCATGACCAGCATTTCCGAGAAGCAAATGAACATTCGAATTCCTCTTGGTAATGTCCGGCATTTCAATGGGATCTTGAACATTTCTCTGGAAATCTTTGCGACAAACACGCATTAACTGAAAAAAAAAAAAAAAAAAAAGAATTGTTTTTGAAATGCTTGATGCTGTAATTTAAAAGAAAAATTCTCAGAATTATACGGTTGATAAACTAGGGAAATTTCTACGGGAACTCTAATATTTCGCTGGCGGTGTTCAAAACTGGCATGTAAATTTCAAAAATCCTAGTCACGCGTGATGCAGTATAGAGAGCTTAAGCAACGACGACGGCGACGGCAACGAGAACGTAAAAAAAACAAACAAACAAACAATAGGCTTAATAACCAAAACAACAACTCTGCACGTGCATTACACTTTTTTTCGTACATTTCTTTGCCGTCACTGCACGACTAGGACGTAAAATTTCCTGATGGGACGTTTTGTGGAGGACGTAAACACACGAGGACGAATTCTCTTTCTCTTTCTAAACATTTGGTTGTGGTCTCCAGGAATTCAACTCCAGGAAATTTCATCGGCTTCATTTGACATTTAAAGCGAGTTGGAATGATCGCGCCGAGGTTTGAAAAAACGCGAATTCATTTTAATTATGACGTTTTCGCTGCCGTCGCCGTCGTCGTTGCTAAAGCTCCCTTTTCACTGTAATCCAAAACGGCCCCAATAATGAGGACATCATCAGGCGGGTTCTCCTATGACAAGCTTTAATGAACTTGATTTTTAACCCCTTGTTTATCTTGTGTCTCTCAGAGTACCTGTGAGAGAAGAGCCAACAGTTGGACAGAAGAGATCAAAGAGAGAAGCACGGGACAGCAGAGAGACAACACCAGTAACATCAGACAGACCATCAGGCAATGACGGCACAACTACAGGCTTGGCAAATAATCTACCGACAAATAACAATATCAAAACTACAGCAACTAGCGCGGCACGACAAGAAACCAACGGAACTCGAAATCGGAATGCAAGAACTGAAATGCCTTTAAAAACTCAGTTGAGCACGGTTGAAAACACAGATTCAAGAGGCGCCAGGTCAACCAGCCTTCCCCTGGAGAATAAAACGTTTGCTGGCGTAAAAGACAGCAAATTGAAGAACACAACAACTGGAAGGAATGTTACAGATGTGACAGGGAGCACAAATCGAAGAGTCGCTGAAACAAAGAAAACCGACCAGAGAGTACTGGAAGAAAGTAGAAGAGTGGAGGAAAAGAACAGATCCTGCCCTGAAATTTTTAACGATGAAATCATTAGTGTAGTTATTCCCAATAAGTACGAGTCAGCGCCTAAAAGAGATTGCAAAGATTCTAAGGAGCCGAAAGGAAAACAGAAGCGAAAGTCAAAAGCAATCAACAAGAAAGACGAGAAAGACAAGAAATTGAAAACGAAAGAAAGCACCGTAGTGAAGAGCAAGGACGATGAAGGTGCAGCATCAGATGATAGCTGTAGCGATGGCTCGTCAGACAAATCTGTACCGGAAGTTAGAATACAGCAGCCTCCAAGGGAAGTAAACAGAACACGTCAAGGAAGTTTGCCTACTGACGTGCAACTACTAAGCTTCAGAGAGCAGCAGAGCAGTATCAAGCCGACGAGTCATTCAACTGCTGCTGCTGATTCAGTTGATACTGGAAGGGACAGAGGAAAGAGCCGTAAAAATGCCGCGGAAAATGGCGCCAAGTGCAAGAAAGGCGAAGCTCAGGTGGCAAGCAGTGCTGGAAGACCCAAGACCTTGGATGTCCCACAGAAGAATCAGAATAATAACGGCAAGAATCAAAGCAACGTCAATAGCCCTGGCGGCGGCGGAAAGACAAGTGAAGTGCGCCACCCAGGACCAACATCACCCCATGCCATTGCTGCTGCAGTTATGTCACTGGCGTTAGGGAAGAACATGCAGGCTTCATCCAAAGAGAACAACTTTGACGAACAAGAACTAAGCAAAGGAAAGGCGTACACCAAATCACCTGCCCTGTCTAACACGCTGTCCGATTCGCCACCTCCCACCTCTCCTACTCTGTTGAGTGGTAGCAGTCGCAGTAGCAGTTACAGCAGCATTGTCAGCAGCGATAGTTCAAATGGTGTGGAGCAGACCAAGCCATCGGGGACGAAAGCCAACAAGTCACGTCTTAAGGGCGCCAAGTCGGCATCTGTCGATGGCGGAGGTGTGTCATCTTGGTCTGGTGCAGGTAATGATTGCAGAATCGATCGTGTACAGTGAACCCCAACTACTCTAACCAAACTTTTACAACAGGCTGTTAATCACATATCTGCAAAAAAAGCATTGAGCACTGACATATTTTTTAGTGCACCATAACGAACAAACTTTGTGAAGGAAGCCAATATTTTTAGCGAATTTATATAGACACTAACTGGACATTGTCACCTCCCATGCATCAAGAACCCCGGTATTAAAGAGCAAACATAAGGGAACGGTCCGTTTATCAAAATTAGAACCATTAAAGACATGCTTCGCTTATGTTGTTGAATTGGCTATTTCTACATACCTCGCTAGGCGTTTACGCAAGGAACGAATCGTGTTCGTGAACGGGCCATGCCTAAAGATTTTAAGAGATTAAAGATCACTTTTACAGCAAGCGAAGCGGTGGGGGTAACCACGTTATGATTTTTTCCGCCCTTACCCACGTTTGCCGGCTGTTGTTTGTGGTTTCAAAGCAAGAAAAATTTACAGTTCTTGATCTAAAGCGAGTTTAAATGACAATGTTTAGGGAAGGAAGCACCAAGCGAACTCGAGGTTAATAAGGGTGGGTCGAATTGGGAGTATTGGTTTTTGTGGGGTTTATGTAAATCTTGCGAAAAACAATCATGCGCATTACATGACAGAAGGCAAACAAAAGTTTGAACGTTTGTTCGGCGGATCTCAGTTTTTTTTTTTTTTTTAATTTATATCTGTTACGAATTACGAACGAGATCTTAGCGAGGACCTACACTGGCTTTTTTGAAAAACGTTTTCTCGCGTGTTACCAAACCCGAAAAACAGGGCAAACCTTGTACCAAACCGGCCATTTCTAAAGCTTTTGCTGGCTGTTTTCATCAGTAAAATGGCTTGATCTTCATTCAAAAACTATTAAACTTTGCCGATAATTGACCGTTGTCTTTTTATTCTTTTGCTTTCTTTTAGGTGTCAGAAAATCTGGTAAACCAGGTGACGATCTCGGTCTTTCAAGCCTGAGACGAAGCCCATGGGCCCTGCACCAAGGCTCCCCTATGTCTCCCCGCAGCCCTGTGGGGGAGCGGCCTGAGAGGGTGGTACCATCACACTATCTGGCTACCTCCCGCCCGGCGATGATGGAGGGTCAGCCCTTCCACCGCAACAGTCTGAAGAAACAGTCGGCTTCGTTGGAGGAGAAGGTGCGTCCGTTTGACCTGAGTGATTTGGGCTTGTCAGACAGTGCTGCAGCGCGCAAAAGGGGTTTTCCAAATGGAAATCCCAACTTGTGGAACAGCACTGACAAGTGCTATAAGAACCCTGACAGCCTGTTCAGCTCCCCAGGTCGGTCTGCAGATGAGCAATTCCATGGAAAGAGCACTTGGCCTTCCAACAACTGGGTGAACTTCTTGGATGCAAGCAACATGAATGGTGGTGCAGTTACCAGCAACAAAACTATGGCTGAGATCTGGGATGCAGGCAAGGCCCCACTTGACAGTGATGGATGGGCTGTGTTTCCTCCTTCTGCTGGTGCTCCAGCGCAGCCCTTGAGCTCTGAGGCTAATGCTGTTGATGCTTTGTTCAGTCAGATGCCTTCTACCTGGTCTGGTCCAAGCACCGCACCAGAGTCCTCATTCAGCACCCAGGAGGTTAGCTGGACACCCCCGCCTGATGTGTCCTCCATCTGGGGCGGCGGATACCTGGTCCCAGGTTCCACAGCAGAGCCCCAGCCCACCTCATCTGCGGCTTCATTTGTGTCCTACCCAGTACAGCCACAGCAGAACCAGGATTCTCCAGTCCAACCCACCTTTGAGCCTCTGGGTTCCTTAAGGAGCAGCATTTGGAATCCATCCGGTGTTTCATCCACCTGGTCTCCCACCTCGGAATAAGCACTTACAAACTGCTCGGCTTTGTGATTTGACACTTTTCTCTTGTTTAGTAATCTTTGTTGTTGGTGACTTTTTCTTTTGAGAGAGTCTTCAACGTGTACTTTCAGGTGCCGGTCCCGCCATACTCACTGCTTTTTATTGGCCTTGTTTATTTTCCTCGTTAATGTTGCCTAAAACATCTGATAACACAATGTAGTTTCGTCGCTCTGTTTTTGTTTGTTCTGCAGTATACTACCCTTTTTTGTATGACATTTCAGAATTTCATTATGTGCTCCCCTCTCGCCTCAAGTTTGGACGAAAGCAAGTGTCTTATTACTAACGAGCAAGAGCATTTAATCGCAGTGAGTGTCGGGATCGGCCTTGGAAGTAACGTTTCTAACTTCTGGAGGGTGGGTATCACAATGTCAAGAATTGGGCGGATCGACGCGAAGATGATCATTTGATGTATATATTTGTTGGCTTGTTTGGTTCTGATTACGCCGTCTCTAAATATGGTGGGTGATTGAGAATGTTGTTGGTCTGCTGGAATGTTTTTTGGATGTTACACGCTGGGTTTATTCTAGAATGCGGCATTGTGGTGATTTTGGAGTGACAGCTGGGTCTCCTGTTTCAAAGCGAAGTTGGCATCGGTAAAGAGCCGTTGGTAGTCCCTGAAGTTCTGGGCTTGAACAAGCCTTAACTTGATTGTGTTAGCTTGTAAAACGCTGGCTTGCAAAAGGATGCAAAAGCATATTGTTGGTATATAATAAGGCCTCAAGAAATTAGGCAATTACACCTTTCGAAACTCTCTCGTCAACCTCATAGTCAGCTTGGATAGGCTTCTTTAATCCCCATAGGGATCGCTGTTGGTATTTAGCCGATGTTGACAGCACTAGGTACCAGGCCTTCCTCTTCTCTTCACTGCATGTTGTGGCAGAGGAGAGACCTGGTAGCTTGGTTTTGTGATGGCGTGCTTATGTGCTTGCCTTAATCTTAATAAGACCGTTGTCGCGTTATTTATAAGAAGACCCCATTATTTATTGTTTTACAAAAGTTTTGATATATAAAAGAGTAAACTTAAGTGAGTGCAAAGTGAGTTGTTTGGGTCATTTTTATGCTGCCACCATTTTGTACTGTAGAGGATTTTATAAGAATTGTTGCTAAATAAAGTTTTGTAAAATCATTCATTTGTTTTGTTAAGTCAAGAAAGAGGTGAAGAAACTGTTTATACGCGATCGGGCTTTAAAGGTCGCACATTGCAACAGATATCCTTCTGTCACCGAAGTTTCAAACTTTCGGTTACTTTCGACTTCGTTTGGAAATACTTTTTTGGTTATTTGTCGTATGGGTTAGCAGCCAAACGGTCTAACAAGAGAACCAGGCTTTGAACAGCCGCCTTTATGGCTCACTATAACATGTTTCGTTTCCTATCGCCCTCTCTGTTGTGACAGTGGATTGGTCGGTTGAAAAGGGAAGATTGACAAATTTAAGCGCGCTTTGATTGTATATTTCCCTTGATTGCCATTATCTAACGAACTACTATCACTCTAACCTCAGAAAATGGGTCCAAAGACGGCGTTATAAGGGCTGATTTAGATGTCTTGAGTCATTTAAAGGTGTATTCAAAGCATTCTGCACTTGGAAACACAAGAAAATTAAATAGCCAACGGAGATCGGGCTTCTATTCATTTATTTATTTTGTTTTGAAAAAAATTGGGCGATGGGAACGAAACATTTACTGATGCGTATGGCCTTATTGTGCATGTCTGACCATTCCACCCGATGAGAATCGATATTTTATACATTACTTTTTAAACCTTTTTAAAAAACAATGTTTGAAAGTAATTCTCAGCATAACTGAGGACTAAGTAGAAGGGCACTTTTTGCGTATTCTGAAAAAAAGGAGTCTACGTTGTATCTGTTGCCCGGTAACGAAAAATATCCAAATGGCCAAAGAGACTGTTACGTTTTAACGGAAGAATATATAGGAATAAGAACATGTAAAAATTATACGGGATTGTGAAAACCTGTTTCTTTTCTGTCATTTTCTTTTTCCTTCTTATATCTTCAAATGATTGCAGTTACTCTTTAGTGTTCATTAGACCGACTATTGAATGTGATCTGTCCCTGATTTCGCCGGTTATGTATTCAGTCTTGATCTGAGTCGCTGATTTCTCCCTCCGAGGTTTTCTCACAACAGGGGACACTATGGGCCAAACTAAAAAGTCCGCTTGTTTGAAGAATACAGTTTTGATTGCAGTTTGGTGATTTTTTTTTTGGTAGCTAGAGTTTGTCATTACCGTGAGGTGGGTCGCTTTTTCAAGAGACGATAAACGTTCTATTGCTAAAACAAATATTAGATGTTCATCGCAGGTTGTTGCATGGTCTTTCTCCCCAATGAGACAATTCTGTGGCTTAGCTTTCTTTCTGTTAAATGGCCATTCATCTAAATGAAGCAAAACCTTGAAGTTCCCGAAGAAAGCGCCATCCACAGAAATACCTCATTGGAGAAAAAGACCACTAGCTGCAATGAAAACTCAGTGACAGAACAAGGACTCAGGGTTGAGTCTGCTTATTCTATCACTTGAGCTTTCTTCGCAGCCTGGCGGTCTTTTTCTCCAATTGACCATTTCTGTGGCCAGCACTCTCTCATTTGCAGTTGAATGGCCACGAGTAAAAGCTGGCTTAATCACGAATATGATTCGCATTTCAGATCCACTGCAGGCAGGCGTACGACAACTGTAATATCTTGTGTAGTTACCACCATGGAAATTTCCTGTCGTGAGGTCCTTTAATTTTTAAACCACGTCGTTTGAAATGTCTATCATCTAGCAGATTATCAGCTTTTTTAATGTGTCTTTGCTTGGGTAAATGTCCAGGCCAGTCTCTCGCTTTCAAAGAGTGCATACAATCCTCCTTTGGACTGGTTTCACACGCAAACGATGATCCATTCCCAGAATCCTCTGCCTCACAACACGGTAGATTCCACGATTGCTCCGCTTGAAGGACAGACGGACAGCATTCCTTGTGAATAATTTCAGCCTAGGAAGATGTGAGGGGAAGACTAAATGATTCTTCTTCAGAATTTGCGTCTTTTCTGAAAATCAAGAAAATACATATTTGAACTAAAGTCTTCTTCAAACAGCAACATGAACCCTGAAAAGAGAAATGTTCTAATTGAAATTTGCAGGGTTAGAACAAGAGTAGCTTATGTGGACTTCAAAATAAATTGGAATGTAGGAGTGGTTTTGTTTGTTGTTGTTGTTGTTTTTTTTCTTTTCAGAAAAATTGTGTAGAAGCTCGCATGATTTGTTGCAAACGTTATTATATCTGATAAATACTTACGTATAGGATTGAGTCGAGCTGGCAGATGGCCAACTATCTTCAAATGGACCTGATACTGGAAAAAAGGAAAAAAGAAAAGATTAAATAGTACATCTTTTAAAAAAACAAAAAAACAAAAACAAAACAAAACATTTAAACACGCAGTTAGCAGAAAGATCGAACAAAGCATAAAGATCTCGGAGATTATTCCTTTATACTGGACACTGATCAGCCCGAGCAAAAATCATGAGGGTCTAAAAACTATGCTTCAAGGTGTACAGTACATATTTAATACCCCAGTAGTCGGAAGACAAAACAGGACATAACATTGAACACTGAAACTGAAGAAGTAGAAAAACAGGGAATGACCTAAGACTATCTGATGTTGTAAGTACCTTGCACAGCAAACCAAGGATGCTTGAGGGTCTCCTTCAATGTTGGGCGGTTTATTGGCACAGTGTTCAACATTGAACGTATCAAGTCCTTTGCCTCTGTTAGAAGAAATGACAAAAGATGGCTAAATTATGTCTGATCTAATTGTTCTTTAGGACAATTAGGGATAATTTCACTAATATCGACATGAATGAACGACGTTGTTTCACTAAAAGCTTTGGGCTCCATTTCAGTTACGAGAGCTAGATTCCCAAATTAACTGAGAGTCGAGAACTTCATGTGAAATTTCGTAACTAGATTCGTGGACCTTTTAATATCCTTTCTCCATTTTTATCATTTTCATTATTATCGTAGGCTGTTACAAGTTCAACAGTCCGTGTAATCCCCGTGAAGCTTAACCCTTCCTTCCCTCTCCCCACTTGTCTTTCAATACCTGTCATTTTGGTTTAGTGCTAATACCTTCTGAAAGATACTCAGGAATCCTAGGCTCTCTTGAAAGAGCCAGCTCAGGTCTTTGAAAGGCCCTATATGGAGACACCATTTCCGACATCATTCCTAGTGCCCAGACAGTGCTTTGACAGCCGTCATACCATCCAGACCTGAGAAACTCAGGTGGCATATACGCTCTTGTGCCTGAGAAATAAAAGTATTTTAATCAGCGGAATTATGAGTGTCAAAAGGAAGACTAAGGGAGTCATAATAAGAATCACTCCACATCCCCACCCTCCCCTTCCCCTCAATCAGAGGAGACAAACCTCGACGGTGATTCACATTCGTCCTCCACGGCTTTACAAAGTGGTGCAATGGCGGATCAAGGGAATGGGGCCTCTTACTCTGCCCTGGCATAGAGTCTCGGCGGGATTCTCTCTCAGGCAATTCTGGTACAGGACTTAACCTTCAAGGCTGATGTAATTGTTTTGTTCTTATTTTCTTTCTTGGAGAGATTATCCAACGTATTGTTTTTCAGCTTTTCTTGCGGAAAGATGCTAACATCTGCGGCTGTACCCTCAATCCAGCCCACAGGCAACCCAAGCCTTAACTAAAAAAACCAATCCATGTCTTCTCCTCGCTGTTTTACTGATCTCTCCCACTCCTCCGCCAAACCTTTGCAACGACGTGAATTCATAAACTCCTGTTCGACCACCAACAACATTTTTTATATTTCTCACCTCTGAACATATTGTAAGGATCGTATTGAACCTCAGAAGCGAGACCAAAATCAATGATTTTGATCTCGTTGGTTTCCAGGTCAACCTGCAAGTCGCAGCAGACACTAGCTTCTAGGATTTGTTTGAAATACCATCGGGCTTGGTTCTCTCTTAAAATGGTCATTGAGAGAAGCTCACGCAAATCCTCGCACATTGTTGGCCTTTCCTTAACGAAGACGTGAAAATCACCGGATGTAAAACATTCGTAGATCTTTATCACGTGGCGGTGTTACGCCTTGTACAAAAAATAAGCCTCGGATGGAATTCGTTGGCCATTCAACTGTTACGAGGAAAAAAGCCGGAGGTAGAAGTTAGAGGCCTCGTTGTCAACCTTGAATGATATTATAACGTACGTGTGCGTTTCGGGGACTGACAGAGAAAAACTCAGACACGAAGCATACATTTTCTCTTAATACATTACATTTTTTAAGTATACTGCTTATGTTGGAGACCGTATAACATAATCCTAATGCCTTTCCAGTTTCTGCCTGGTGTTTTACTCCGTTATTCTGTGCGTTCTTAACCTGAGATCGAAAATGTTATACCAGCTGAAATTAAACCAGAGAAGAAACTGTAACGATGGCCGGCAATGTATACGACCATGTACCCTCCGCGTACTCAAACCAAGATTTTTCTCACGATATATGGGTTACTGACACACAAATTTAACTCGCCAAGTTTGCACTCACTATTTTCGTATGTTCTGATCCATGCGAAAATTAAAGGCAAATTGCATTTAATTCTTATTTTTTCGGCGATATTTGGGACTTCACAATTCAAAAACAATTGACCGTACACGAATACTTGCAGACATCTAGGTTCGTAATCATGTAAATGTTACCAATATTCAACTCTTTGGCCATAACGAACAACTTCAAAGCAACTCATATCCCACTGGATTTGGCAGCACTTATTCTGCCGCAGTTGTGTCCATGAAGTTTACGACCGTACCTGCTTAAATTCTTTTACAGACCATTTTTGCACAAATTTGATTGCCACTTTGAAGTGAAGGAAAGAAATAGCAAATCAGACCACTGCAGTTAACTCGTAAAGTAGAGGTTTCTTCTTTAACTTTTTCTGCCAAAATTCTTCAAGCTATCCCAACAAAATACATCGTCTCTCATAAGCTTTCACGGAAAAGAGGAAATGAATATTGCGTGTAAGTTAGAAATGAAAGGCTTGTTTAACGAAAATATTTGGAAAATCTGAAAGCTTTTCTTTCTGTTTATAGTATTTTGCTAGTGTACACTTTTCCCTGTTCTCGGTGTTTCGCTTATACTCAAGTTTTAGATCAAGTCAAGTTTTGTTAACATAAGCAGTCCAGCCAAGTGATGGACTCGTGTCTCCTTCCCCCGTAACTGTCCTATTCCCAGTATCTTACCGGCAAATTGTCTGACTTTCGCCTGGCAGAAATTTATACGTCTCCAAATCCTCCACTACCGATCACGTGTCCCAGATGGTAGCCGGTCAGATTATCTACAGACCACAGAAGGAAGAACACATTTTACGACTTTGTCACCAACATTGTTAGGAAAAAAAAAAAAAGAAAGAAAGAAAGAAAGAAAGACCCTTGGGAACGAGGCAGTTTTGTGTAGGTGGCTCCCCTAGGAACATTGCAGACTGGAAACAAACAGTTTTCGATTATTTTCCGGTACAAGGGATTCTTTATCAAGCTCCGGCTGTCAACATATCATTTTAAATTCGTAAGATATTACTCCGTTCATTCAGTGCCATAGTCCTCTCTAGTTCACTGCCATAAAAGGGAAAAGGACCTACGCTGTGCTTGGAGGTTAAGTTTATACTGATAAAGTCCGTCGCAGTGAACCATTTCATGATGCAAACTACTACATAGTCTGTCCAGGGTTCCTTGACTTTGAACAATGTACCCTCGTTAATGGAACAAGGCCGATGTATTTGTCTCTGATATAACAAAAAGAGACTACTTATTACCGTCCAGACTAAGTTGTTTGATAAATTCTGGACGATCAACTTCTTGTCCCTCAGAGCCACTCGGAGTGACAAAATGGCTGACTTGTTCCTTCTTGCTTTTATCAAACCTGCTCAAAACCTGAAGGAAAAGAATTAAAATTTTTAATGTCATAAACCATTATTGAAACCAAAGATGCCATTGGTAAAACTAAAACGAGGTTCGCATTCATATAATACTGGTAGAATTCTGTTTTAGTTGTTATTGCAAGTTTATTGACCGAACGTCTTACAAAATCTTCTGCCGAATAACAAATTGACTTTGTTATATCACGATTCCCAGATTCTTCTTTCTTTTGAGATCGACCTCACATAGCCTTTTCGAAAAACAAGGTTGCGATTGCTTGAAAACTTCACGCAGATTTTTTTTTCATACAAATACAAAATTTCTCTTCAGAGTGGTAAAAAATGTTGATTGTTTGATTATTTGAACGTCAAGTTGACCTTACTAGCAACTAAAAGCTTAAAAAGCAATTTCACCGAACGCCTTAGGTTAAGGTGATTCCCTCGAAACTTTCTCAAATTTTCATTGATTTCCCTAGTATGAATTATAATTAGAAATGCAATAAAGAGAATAGGTCACCCTACCCATTAAAGAGCTGCGCTCATTCAAGTTACCTCATAATAACTTAGTTATATACTTTCAATGAGCGATTTGATCAGTTAAATATTGCTTTGTCTGGTGGAAACAGGAACACTGTATAGATAAAACAGATCTTCGCAACCGTCTACATAGAATTAATGAGGCGTGAGCAGCAATGGAAGCAAAATATGAAGCAGTATTGATCCAAAATATTTTTTGCGCGTGCATTCTCGGTATCACTGTCTACGACAAGTTGATTAAATTGTTTAAGTTTTCCGCACTATTTTATGGGTTAAGCTCGTGTTTCTAGCGATATAAACTCATTTCTCCCGCTGTAAATTTTTTCTCAAAAAATTTCTTCATAAAGAGGATAATAGCCTAGTAAAGCAGTAACCGGATAAAAAAGATAGGTCACTGCCAACCGTTTCCAACGCGCACGCGCTCCAGGTTTGCAACAATGACGCAAGAAGTTATGCACAGTAAATTTTAAAACCTTTCGCTTGTACGCACGCTAATAACACAATCACATTAAAAAAAAGTCGTTTTTAGATGATTTCGCCAACGTTGCCGGCGTTATTTCCCTAATGATTTTCTCGACGTCTAGAACTTTATAAAACCTTCCCTTATGGGAAAAGTTCGTATTTTGATAACTTTCCTGCAAAACAAATCTCGCGTGCAAAATTCGTGTGCAACAGTACCCGGGGACAGTGCGCCACACGTTATAACATCGTCAATCGTTTCGCCCGAAAAAACGATGAAATCGCGATACAAATAATGGCGATTCTGAGGCGGCCATACTTTATCACACTAACGGTTTTGGAAGAAAAAAAATACGTATTCCGCACTGGAGTCCACCGTAGGTCGCCAGCTTTGCAGCTCCGCCAAATAGGAAATAACTTCTTCAAGCTAGACTTCAATGTAACGGTAGAATTGCCGTTTCAGAATCGTAATTGGTTTTTAGTAACTTTTCCGGAATGTTTCTTGTTCAATCCGCAATATAATGTGCTAAGTTGCTATAACCAGGCAACCATATAAGGTGAGAAAAGAGATCATTGTTAGCAACTTACCGTTCCATCTTTGTTCTCCTTCAAGTTGACTTTTTCTTGCGCTGAACGCAAACATCTGTTCTCGTTTCTACTGGACGCTTGGCGCATTCCATTCAAATTCTGTTTGTATTCATCTGACATTGTTGATTCATCGAATGAATTTCGAAAAAAATACATTTCAAAAATTTTCCACTTTGCACAGCACAGCCTGATTTCCGGGAAATCTGTATACGTTTGCAACTGATGGTTACTACGGTGAATTTCCAATTGTCCATTATGACAAATTTTGACCCTCGCGCTTGTTGCCATGCAACCTCTGCAAAAGTAAAAACAAACAAACAACACCTACATGTTTCTATTTCTAAAATTAAAATCATTTAAGACTTAACAAGAAGAAAACAGATACCAGAATCTCTCTCCTCCTCACAGGGTCGACTTACTTTAAAAAAAGGAGCGAAAGGTCAATAATGAGAAGCAAAATGGAAATAAAAAAGTGGCGCGGGATATGCCGGGAAGAGCGAGAAAGCTTTCCCGACGCTCCTCCGCGCTCCTCGTTCAGTTTCACTCTCTCCAGTCCCTTCTTTGTCTCTGCTCGAAGGCGAAAGAGGTCTCTACGGATCGGGCAGAAATTATGGACTGCATGTTTTGAAGTCACCAGAGCTATTAGTTACAAACAAGGACAGAGAAACACATTCAGGATGTCGATAGCATGTCAGGAATAACACCTGTGAAACTACAAGGAGGAGGACGTGTTTACAAGACAAAAACAAGGCTACTCTAGCGCCAGGGTAACCGTAGCTAAGCGCTAGGGTTACCCTAGGTCCACGGTAACCCTAGGGATAACTCGCCTACCCGGGACAACTTTTTACGTGCCGTTCCAGACCCTCAAAGTGGCGAAATGAGTATGACCCGGCTTTCAATACCTTCATTTACACCTTCCTTCACTTTCAGAAACCGAAAATGTTTCTGGTGGACGGTCTACAACAACCGGCTTTTATTTATCATGATTTATTTCTTGTCCGCCATTTTGATTTCAATTTTCCCGTGCTTTCGCCCGCTTCGGGTGCGGTACGGTTTGGTTGACCCGAGGCAGAGTGATAGGGCAACTGGCATACCTGTAAAATTAAATTTTGCTTGTAAAACCAGGCTGTATCTTTAACCTTAGCCTCTTGCTAGGGTAACCAGTTAAAAAAAATTAAAAATTTCTAACCATAGCATGATATTTTTAGATCAGCTTCCTGAGCTCCAGCGAGCTGACAGTCTAATGCGTGGTTCAATTCTACCTGTTACCATCTCCCCCCCGGGCACACCCCCGGGCATTTGCGTACTTGACGTCCTATTCCCAACCCCCGGGCACACAGAAAGAGACAATTCCCCACCCCGGGACTCATGACATGGACTAAAAATAAACTGCTTCGTTTTAATGATTTATTTCTTTATTTAAACAAACCAGGAACCTGAAAAATCCTAAACTTTTAGAAAGAACGCGTATACATATTTAAAGAAGTCAGAGCTCATTGCCGCAGATTCGAGTTGAATTCGAAGCGACGCGTACGCATTGCATGCAGAAAACCAACTGTAAAATTTGAGAACAAATCTGGGAACCGAAACATTCACCCAAAGCGTATACCTAGCCTTTAAGATATAAGTATAAAAAATGAAACAGCCTTGAATATACGAAATAAAGCTACTAAATTCGGATACTTACGTCAAATCAAGCTCTGGGATAGGCTTTTAAAGTAATGAATGAAAATGTAAATCACATCGCCTCCATCAGATCGATAAAATAAAATATATTTTCATTTTAAAAACTGCAACAAATTACCAATAACACTTAAATTCAAACAGAGCTTTCAGCTTCGACAGATTACTCTGGTTCAGCTATTCGCTAACGTACTCAATGGACTTGCCAGCGAAAAACGTGGCCTTTTCCGCGTATTGTCACCCCATAAGTCCTTGCGTGAGTAGTTATTTCGATTTGCCCCGCCCCCTACCCCCGGGCAAGACCGCTTGAGGAAATTCCCGACCCCCGGGCCAGACGGTTCGAGTTTTCCCGGGGGTGTGCCCGGGGGGGGGATGGTAACAGGTAGAATTGAACCACGCATAATCTTGTTCAGCCAGAGTGTAAAAGTTATTTCTTGTGTTTGCTGACTGTCGACTACTTAGTCTCAATAACAGACCATTTAACATCGATATAACACTTGGTTTTCAAATCATGAAAATCTTGAATCGCAATTCAGTTATGGAACGATCACGGGTGCACATCAGTCAACCCCAGGGCAGGGGGCATTTGACAACCACGCACGGCCACGGGTGTGCCATTTTTTTTTAGATTTTATCCAACTGCAAAATTATTCATTTCAATAATCGAAATCAAGCTAGGCTTTCGTTTGCTTTCTCCTTCTGCTCAAAAAAAAAAAAGGAAAAGGAATTTAAAACAAGAGAAAAAAAAAACACTGGAGAATCCGGGTATCGATCCCGGTACCTCTCGCATGCTAAGCGAGCGCTCTACCATTTGAGCTAATCCCCCGTTGATAGGAAGACTAAGATAATTGTTTTTATTTAAATACAATATCGTTTGAGTTGTAGTGACGTCATGGACGGAAGAAAGATTTTGCGCATGATCGCTGATTACGAATGTAACTTAGAACATGGCTGCCATCCTAACTTGTCTCTTTAAAACTTTTCAATGGATACCCGTTTTATTCATCAACGCTGTAATTGTCTGGTCATATTACGCCTATGTTGTCATTCTTTGTTTTGGTGAGAGCGACATCCTTTCTTTTAAATCAACGACTTCATGTTTGCTTGATCGCAATCCTTCAACTCAACCGTTCTGTTTTGACTCCATCGATCTTGCGTATGCTAAGAGTTTCTTCGTTAACTTCATTTATCTCTTTTGGTTTCAGAGAGCATCCAGTCTCCTTATGAAAGAGGTAAGCGTTAAAATCTTAAAATCTACCTGTTTAAAGCCTAGGTTAGTAACGTTGGGTGCGAGTGTTAAGTAAATTTTTGTGACCCCTTGCTTTATAATTGAGCTTAAACCTAAGCCTATACCTATACATACAGTCGCAAGCTTACCTTTACACTTAACATAATTACTGCTTACTGTTTCTCCATTTGCAGCTATTTGCTTTCACTTCGCCATTTTTTAATCGTTATTGTGGAATTTTTAACAACTTACAATCGTGGATCATTCATTTCAGCTGTGTATTTGATCCTGTACCATCCCTTCTTCTTGATGTTGATGGTATCTTACTGGCGGACAATATGCGCCACATCAGGCTTTGTTCCTTCACAGGTTTGTGATAAAATGCCACTGGTATATTTTTACAAAAACATTTCACACAACTGCAGCTAGATATTAAATCCCTCTATTTCGAGAAGCCTAGTCATAAGTAAGTATTAGTTATATATTTATTCCGGTCTCTGGAAATATAATATTCATGGTTATTAGTTATTACGGAAATATTTAAGCTTAGATATAGACTTCAAAATGTGGGACAGTCAGGAAACAGCAAATTTTTGACTGTCTGAGATTTCTCGACATGTGAAAATAAGGCTTTATTGCAGCCACATATAGACCTGTACATTTCAATTAAGGACTGAGGTTGCATGCTGGACACTTGCATGTTTTGGACACTGCCCCAAAACTTTTTGGCATATCTTACATGTACATGTATATAGAATGAATATGTATACAGAGTAATCGCATTAATAACACCCCATTTTCTATACATGAAAGCATTCAATAGCTGAATTATGAGGCCCTATTAGGGGTTATTGGCGTACGGAATATTTGAGAAAAAAAATTATAGGGATACAGGATATTGGAAAAAGATATACAGTGGAACCTCGATTTTACGATATGGCAAGGGGACAGCAAAATCATTTCGTTAAATCAGGATATCATTGTAAACGAATTCCCGATTTATAAATAACTGTTGCCAGGACACAGAATGTTGATCGTTAAATTGGGAATATCATTAGATCGACGATCGGAAAATCGGGGTTCCACTGTATTGGGAAATTCAACACGAACTTTCTTCACAAAATTTCTTAACGTTTCAATAAATTAATGAAGATTATATTCACAAGAAAATAGTTAAAATAAAACAAATTAACAATAATTAATGGTAATATTGATCGAAATGGACTGATACATGTATGCTGCTGGTTTATACGTTTTCGGTCATTTTCATCAACTTTCAGCGGTTTCTGTTGTTGAATCTTTCTTTTCTAACAGATGAACAGCGTCTGCCTTTTGCATGAGGTGTCCGTCTTTTGCAGGGACAAATTAAACTTTGCCTCACAGCTGTTGCCAATGAATAATTATCTGTATCTTGCAACCATAACCGTAAACGAAACTTCAGTACCTTCAATGAATTGTGACTGATTATCAGTTACTGTTTGGTGTAGTCTAAAGAAGACTGAGTGTTGGGTTTAGCTTAATGATGAAATTAATTCATTCAATTTTTAATTCAAAGATTTTCCTTAATTGGTCTGTGGTGTTGGTCAAAAGTAAGGGTCATCTGGACTGAAGCAGTGACTTGCCACTGACCCATTACATCAAAAGAAAACAATTTTGGTTGATACCATTAAAAATTTACATCAATACTGAAAGTTTAAGATGCATTTCTAGCCATTTCAGAAGCCTTGAGCTTAAATTTTTTCTGGGGGTACATGCCCAGACCCCCCCCCCCCCTCTCCCTCTCTCTAATGGTGCTTCAAATATCATAGTACAGCATGACTTCAGATTGATCCTGAGTTTACTTGAGACAGGTTAAATTAAGCAGCCATCATGCAGTAGCATGACCACTGTAAGAAATGTCCCTTTTTTTTGTCATGATGGTCTGACCCACCCCAGACATCCAGCTTTTGCTCGGTCAAAACAATCAGGAGTTGGAGTCCTGGCCATGGTGAAGAGGCAAAGCAAGTTTTTTGTACATGATGCTGTAGCATGTGGATTCCATCCCTCATATATCTGGCTTCTCATGTCTATATTAATTATTCTGAAAGCATTAATAATGCAAGCCACAAAGATTCCTTAATATAATTTTTATAATATTTAAGGAATCTTAGTGGCTTGCTAGTCTTTTTATCTGGTGAAAATAATTTATTGCAGACCACCATTTCACCACGTTTAAACAGTTTGCCTTAGTTTGTTTCATTATTATTTATTTCATTCTTTTTCATTTACATTGTTTTCTGCTTGATAGAAGCTACACTGACATACTAAGTTGTAAATAACATGTATTCAGTGCATACGTACCATTATGGCATTTATCAAGGCACATGACTGTGTTATCAATGGTCTACTCAGTAACACTGTTGATTCAATGCCCTCCTTGCTGTTACCTTCAGTTGACTTGTATGTCTCTTTTGTTGCAGTTTTTCTTATCCAGAACAGACAGAGAATCTTTAGACAATGGGGTAGGTGACTGATCCATGAAATAAAATTTTTTAAAAATCACTTGTTTAATAACCCCCCCCCCCCCCCTTCCAACTGACTAATATTCTATTTTTGTCAACTATCTATCTCACAGTTTGTGTGAACTTCCAGTCACTGAAACCACTCATTGTTTTTCAGCTTCTATTGTCCGTTGAGTAGCTGAGCTCTTTCGGTTTATTTGCAAAGTTATTACTGAATCTTAGCAACTCTGATGGTTTTCAGTGGGAGAGCAAGAGGCAGAATACTTTTCGACATTCAAACTGGTGCACTTTGTTTTTAAAAATTACGTCAAATGTGTTTATACATGCACTTACGAGAAAATCAGTTCTAGCTTACCAGAAATAATAGTAATAATAGACTATTAATTAATTTGCTGAAGGTCAGCAATAATTAGAACTTTGATTCTAGAACCTCAACTCGGATGGGTGCACGGAAAGCTTTCCACAGATTTTTTTTGAATGATGCAGTTATATTGTATTGTGGACATTACACAGTTGAACCTCTCCACAACGGCCACCTTGGGGACAGAAGAAAGTGGCCGTTGTGGAGAGGTGGCCGTTATGGGGAGGTAGGGGTGTAATATGACACCTGTTTTTTTTTTTTTTCGGGAAGTACAACATGTTTATTGTGCCAAGTTCATGCTTACTGTAACCTACAATGGCAATCCAATCTTAAATAATATATATATAAAACATACAATAAAATCAAACATAAATAATGTTTTGAATCAAAATGTTAACAAGACGAAACGAGCAAGGTTCGCAACATTCGCTATATTATTGTAGACAATTTATGCTTACTGCAGCATATAGATGGCACACAATCAAAATACGTATATCATTAAAATGGATACAGAAACGTAATGTTCCGAAGACAAATGTCGATTACTGCATCAGTTTACTGTATTGGCCGTTGTAGAGAGGTTTAAACAAGAGCTAATGTATGGACTGTTCGCCGGGACAAAAAAATGTGGCCGTTGTAGAGAGGTGGCCGTTGTGGAGAGGTGGCCGTTAGTGGAGGTTCGACTGTATCTCTTTATTGTCAAAGATTTCTTCAGTTTGTGTACAATAATTATTGTAAATTTCAGTTGAATATATGCAAAATAAAATTCATGTCAGTAATGGTGTAGTGAATTTGATTTCACATATAGAGTGCTGATACAAGTACGAGTACGTACAGGACATTTTCTGTAACATTTTCTGTCTGATTTAAGTTAACATCTGTATATTTAATAGATATGCCTTTGGGTGTTGTAAGATACAATAATTATTTATCTATTACTTGAAAACAACCCATTCTGATTTACTACTGTAGGTGTTAATTCCAGAGTTAATTTGTTGTGGAATATGTTTGTAGGATCCTAAAGAAGTTTTAGAAAGAGTTGCAAGAAAGCTTCCAGTTGTTACACAGACGGTATCAGGAGGTGAGAATTCATGTCCATTCACATGTCAACAGTGAAGGTGGCTGGCAACTTGGAGTGTGAAAGTTCACAACTAAAAGACAACAGCCGTTTAAGTCTTTATTTTGCACTGAGTGGCTACTTTCCTTGTGGAACCACATAATGATACTGAGCCTTGTGGCATCACTATCTTTTCAGGGTGGAAAAAGTAGTTTGTGAGCAAGGCTTTAACCAGCAGAAGAAAAAAAGAAAAAATTAAGGGAAAATTTACTTAATCCTTTCAAACTTTTACCAGACACATACCTCTAGGGTCTGCCCAGTTTTCTTGAATTTCCAGGCTAAAAGCCTGTTTGTGAGTATAATAATAATTATTACTTTTGGTGACAGCTAGCCCATTAACCTTTAATGATAATCTCTCAAGGTGGCCTGGCATTGGTTGTCATGTTGTTTCCATAGACAAGAGAATACTTCAATCACAATTTCTCTCAAATGTCAAGGAAATTTAAAAAAATTGTTTGGGTAGCCTTGCAATGAACTTGAATTCCATGTCCAGTTGTTTTTTGCAGAAACCAGGTGAAGTTTCAGTCATATGATCAATCTTTAGGTCAACTTTACCTAATGCCAGTGGCAATTCAAGATTTGATCTGCACACCCAGAAAATGCAATACTGCCATCTGGCTCTACAATTTTGGTAGGGGACCAAATTTGCAATCAGCAGGGTTCGTGCGGGTCATGGAAAACCTGGAAAGTCATAGAATTTTGTAATTGCATTTTCCAGGTCTGGAAAGTCAAAGATTTTAATTGTGGGTCATAGAAAGTCATTGAAAATTATGTTTTGGAGAAAAATCACCAAGAGATATTTTTTAAGGGAGCAGATGAACGATTTAAAAAAAACAATGAAAAGAACCAAGAAACAGGTTTTCACTCAGTAGAAATAAATACTGTGCATTTTGACACTGTAAAATGTGAATGCTTTGTTATGGAAAACTTGAAAAGGTCATGGAATTTTAAAAGCCCAAAAGAGTACAAACCCTGATCAGGGGATTGTAGGCTCAAATCTCAGCTCTGGACAACCAACCAGCAGGGTCTTTGAATAGCTGGTAAAACCATAATGACCATACGATATGATCAGTTGCTTGTGTGTTGTTGGTCTGATTCAAGGATTTTTTTTTAATTCCAGCTGCTAGATATTGTGACATATGTCAAGCTATAAAACCTGATCGATGTCACCACTGTTCCATGTGTAAAAAGTAAGTTGAAGTTAAGCACTAAATCATTAATCAGATGTTTATGTCATGTTTAAAATGGAATGATCACCAATTTCCCCTGCTGTTGTTCAAAATCAAAAAATTAATTGTTATCTATGTGACAGTGTTGTAACACGTCAATCAATTCTGTTTGCATATGATGTCAGCTTTTATCTTCGACATGTTTCCTATTTAGTAAAGTTTATAAACAATTTTGTAAAAACACTGTATTCCTAACAGTAATGGATGCATTTCTTTGTACTTCTTTGTACTTCTTGCTAATACAAAAAACTACAATACAATATAATACAATACAATACAAAATTAAAATATTTTTTGCTTTTTTAAATCCTTACAGGTGTATTTTAAAAATGGACCATCACTGTCCATGGGTGAATAACTGTGTTGGATTCACGAACTACAAGTTCTTTCTTCTGTTTCTGTTCTATGCAATTCTTTACACCATATACGTCACAGCAACAGTCACCAAGTACTTTGTGGCATTCTGGAATGTGAGTTTCATTGCTCTTAAGCCCTGGTCAAACGGCGCATAATAGTCGATGATAGTCAAAACTATCATCCACTATTATCAACGACAAATACCATGCGCGTGGTCAAACGGTGCAGGTCAAAATGAATGATGGTTGATGATAGTCGATGACAGTACATTATAGTTGGTGGTCAAACGAGTGAGCAACTTTCAACTATCATCAACTGTCATCAACAGTTGATGATAGTTACTGTTACAGTTACTGTCATCAACTATCATGTGCCATTTGACCAGGGCTTAAAACTTGTCTATAATTTTATATACAACTTGAAGAGATATTAGATGCACTTACACGTCAAGTAAAATGGAAGATGGCTTCTTTATGTACACAGAGTTTGCAAATTAGGGCTGTTGTTAGGTTATGAGCTGTGTACTGCATTTATTTATTATTCTTTGCCACCAAAGTGTTATTATTATGAGATAATAAATTATTTGTTAAAGGTTTTTGTTTTGACTCTCCCTCCCCCCAAGAAATCTCAGTTTAGCTTCATACCTTGCTTCTAAAATTTTGGCTTTTAAGACCCCTCCCCCCCCCCCCCTAGGAATTTCCAATGAGCTTCCATGGGGAGGGTATGGATTTTTTTTCTGGAACTGCACAATATGTAACCAAGTAAAGCTAACATTACCACTTATTTTCTTCTGCAGAACACGTTAGACGGTGATGGGAAGTTGCACATCTTGTTTTTGTTTTTTGTTGCTCTCATGTTTTCCATTAGTCTGTGGTCACTGTTTGGGTATCATTTATATCTCACTGGGAATAACAAAACAACACTGGGTGAGTTGGAAGTACTTACTGCGTACACTGTAGCTCATTTACTTTGAAACCAAGGTCATGTGTACGATATTTGAAACCTAAAGTTCATAAATGAAAGAATAATGATGTGGAAGTGAAATTTATGAAATTCATTTATCTGATCTGCAGATGAAGTAGTTACAGTCAAGCCTCCCGTAAACAGACACCCTTGGGGCGAGAAAAAGTGTCCGCTTAAGAGAGGTGTCCGTGTATGTAGCTAAGAACATGACCAAGTGTTCCCTAACGAAAGGTGTCCACCTATGGGAGGTGTCTAGTGGAGGTTCGACTGTACAGTCACAGAGATGCCAACCTCTGAAGATCTGAAATCTGGAGACTTTTTCTTCTGAGCACCCCCCTTATTACCCTACCCCCCCCTAAACAAAATTGATGCACTTACCCCCCCCCCCCCAAGTTGGCACAAAATGTGCACAGCACTACAGCTTTTTCTGTCCTGCTCTTTAATTGGTTGAACGTTTGTCCAATCCAGTCGTTTATATTGCAATGATGACAAAAGCGTATTTTCTTTGGTTTCCGTCAAAGTTTGTGGCAGATTGGGTAAAACAGGCATGCAAATGCAGCCATGACACAATATTTCTTAATATTTCTTTATGGAACATTTGAGTTGAAATACTAGCCTATTATGCAAATAAGGCACCAAGTTGCTTTTATCCAGGAGGTTTAGTCACCCGTACTGGAGACCAGGAGATTTGTTCCGTATCCGGGAGACTCCCGGATAATCTGGGAGAGTTGGCATGAGTGCAGTCAACCTGCACGTCACACATGACCAGTATTTCCGAGAATGAAATGAACATTCAAATTCGTCTTTGTAACGTCCGGCATTTGAATGGAATATTGAACATTTCTCTGGAAATCTTCTGAAAAAGACGCCTTAACTGAAATAAAAATCCAAAATATTTGGGAACACTTGTGCTTAATGCTGTAATGAAAAGAAAAATTCATAGCTTTATACTGTCAATAAACTAGGAAAATTTCTATGGGAACTCTGAAATCTCGTTGGCGATGTTCAAAACTGACATTTAAATTTCAAAAAATACCAATTGCGCGTGATGTGGGTTCACTGTAATAAATGAGAGACTGTCAGAGTTATGTGTATATATACAACTTAAGCAGCTGCTAAAACAAGGCCTGTACAAGTATTCAGTCTTGAATGGGATTCGAATCCATGACTTCTGTGATACTGGTGCAGAGTGCTAAGAAGCAACTGAGCTATCAAACCAACTGGGAGCTGGTCATTTCTATGTGAATTCATAGTATACCCGTAGAGGCGAAGAGATGAAATTCATGTATTTGAACTGCAGATGAAATAATGAAAAAATGATGTCAAACAGAGAATCTGTATCTACTGATCAGCATCTCAAGAGGTTTAGGGCTCCAGGGATCTTGACTGTCCAAAAAAACTTGGTGTTCAATCAGAAAAATGGGGCAATATGACAGCCTCCATGCTTTGCTCCAGGGTCCAGAGCAAAGCAAAGCCTGACAAAGCCTGATTAAGCTAATCCTGGGTTAATGTGAGCTTTTATTCCTGTTTTATCACTACTCAAAAAGAAAGATTTCTGTCCCTCAGTTTTGACCTAGACTTTTATTTACCATTAGGCAAGCTTAAAACTGGCCTTTGAAAAACCTTTAGCTTTAAGCAGCTTTTGAACAACTTGGCCAAGAGCTCCATTTAGCTAGAAATTATCAGCATTTCTGTCAGTTCAGATTAATGTTCCATGTAGAGAAAGATTTTGGGCTCTGGACTCTGCAGAAAAATTTTCAGGACTTCAAAGACAGCCCCTTTAAGATACTGAATGATATGAAAAAAAATGCTGCTCGTGAAGGGTCAAATCTCTATGTTCATTTGTTCTTGTGCTTCACTTTAATATAGAGTCCTTCCGAGTTCCTCATTTCTATTATGGTCCCAATAAAGATGGTTTTAGCCTTGGATCTGTGATGAAGAATGCTGAACAAGTACTCGGGCTCAACAAATGGTACTGGTTTCTACCTGTCTACACCAGGTGAGGAAGTCTCTTTTTGTTGAAATCAGATCTGTGAAATAACACAGAATTTCATTATTTTTCTCTAGCTTGCACCTTGTGTGGAGGCACGTTTGTGTAGTGGTTCTAAAGCATGGTGTGAGATTTGATTAAAAGATCAGAGGGTCAATGGTTTGAGGCTAAGTTGGTCTCCATATATACAGTATTGTTTCCTTAGAGAAGAAACTTTGCTCCACATTGTCTCTCTTCACCCAGGTGTATAAATGGGTACCAAATTTAGCCTTTTGCAACCATAAGCAAAAGGCTTATTATGTCTCTTTTCTTTGACAGTATTGGAGATGGAGTCCACTTCCCAATAATAAACCAGCCAGAGGAAGACTCGTTATTAAATGCACAGCAAAGATGGATGGAAGAGGGAGAACTGGAAGCAGCAGACGACCAAACAATTGACAACAAACAAGACTCACCCACAGACAGTGCAGATATATCGTCGGCAGAACTGGTGAACGAGAATGAGGTTGAAACTCAAATACCAGGCAGAACCAAGCCAGACATACTCGCTGTACCAGAGAATGACGACATTCAAGATGGGACCGCATTGTAATGTAAAGTACAAAGTGTGTTTGTAACTGAACTATGTGGACTGCCTGTCAGGCCGCCTGCTGTGGGCTGTTGATGTGCAGTTGTACGAAAAAATGGAGTTCAGCATGTGTCTCTCTCCAAAATCTTTTGTTATGGGGTAGAAGACTGTAAATGTAAGTGAGACTGAAATAACATTTATAAGTCTTATCATCCTCCATTCTTGTCAACTAACCATGCTTGGAAATATGTACAAGTATATGAAGACATCCAGGCCGCAGCAAAACTTGCACTCTGGTAACAAATGAGCAGCTTTGAGAGGGCTGTCATATTTTAGTGAAGTTTTCGTCTTTATAACTGAATGGTCTGCATATCACGTACATTAATTCTTCTGTTGAACAAAATTCAAGGATAATAGTTTTTAGTGGGAAGTTTTTAGTGTACATACAGCTTTTCTGTTGAAAGAGCATCCACCAAAGTAGGTGACAGTATGTAACTTTCTGGAACATGGATGAAAAATAATTGAGTGTTGTTGTCATGATTGAACCTTGATCATAGAGCTTATTCCAACATGGCTACCATTTTAATATTTTGTTCATATTGTGTAGTTCCAGAAAAAATTCATACCCACCCCATGGAAGGTCATTGGAAATTCCTAGGGGGAGGGGGGTCCTAAAAGTCAAAATTTTAGAAACAAAGTATGAAGCAAAACTGGAATTTCTCGGGGAGAGGGGGCACAAAACAAAAAAGCCTTCTGTTGGGGGGGGGGGGGGAGAGTATGGATATTGTCTGGAATTAGCCATTCTTACCTCGTTCTCAAGTTCAAAAATCAAAAGAATATTTTACCTTGATTGAGGCAAGAAGGGTTAATTTGAATTCAAACAAAAGAATAATTAAATGGAAGCCATTTTGGAACGGTTTATGAATCATGACCAGCAAGTTACATTCGGATAAGACCCCCTGTTTTGCACACGGCAGTGAAAACAGTTACAGCATTTTTTCTAGAGTGTGGTATTGTGTGATTTCTGCAAATGAAAATATATTATCAGTGTATAAAATTTGCACAAGTACATTAAATGCCGTGGAAAGCTATGTTCCCATCACAAATAATTTAATAGCTTTCGCAAGCATGGTTATAATTGAAATCATTTCGTCTACATGGCCTAAAACATCACACTGCAAATTTTATCTGCCATCATAGCAACTTTGAAAAAAGTGTGTATCTCAAAATATTGATTTTAAAACCTTCAATTGGCCATTCCGAAGTTCATAAAGGGATTGGGCCCTAACATACACATGGTTCAAATTGTGTCATATTAAGAAATGAACCCCATTGTCAGAAAGATCACATAAAATTTCACAGCATAGTAACCAGCCTGTGACCTGTCCAAGGTCACCCAAATTCTGAGATGGCATCTGCCAAATCCATAGTCCCTAATGTTTCTTATTTTTGAAAGCCTTCTATGCAATCTAAACTTGGTAAACTGACTAATTTTAATGTGATCGTTCTTGTGATGGACTCCAATTTTTGATTAAAGGAAACTAAAAAACTCTTTCTCTGGTGTCCATTTGAACTCCAGAATGGACAGCTTATTGTTAATTCTTAAGCTTGGACATCTTGAGCCACCTTTTAAGCCAAGAAGCCTTTAAAATCTCTGAATGGGCCTTACTTGTACTGTGTGATCGAACGGTAATTTCTAGAATATACATGGCAGCTGCAAATAGATGTTTGGTAGAAACTCACAGTAACATGGCATGCTCTGTCAACAAATCTTGGTTTAACTGTTATTGTATAAATTATGTGTACACAGGAAAGTATTGTTTTGGGCATACCAGTTCCAAAATCAAATTCATGTATATTTAAAAATATTAAGTAAACATTTTGTTACCCTCAAAGGAAAACTGTCTTTGAATTTTTGTAACTTTTACTTTTGTAGAATAGGATGATGTGAAAATAAAAAATGGGAAAGGATGTAAATTTTTCATAGCATTAGCTCTAGGTCTCAATTAAATTCTTTGAATTTTCTAGCCGAATTAAATGCCATCTTATCTGATAAAAAAATTGTTTGATTTCTTTAGTTATTTTTTATTTTATTTTGTAAATTTTAAATGGCATTAGCTCCATTTAAAACACCAGTCAGTTGTTGACAGAACTCTTTTCAGAGGATACAAATTAATTTAAGCTTAATTAAAATGCACTTTGATCAAACTTGTTTTCAATTTTTGGGAGCGAGCATGAAATTTTTATAATGTGTAGGTATGAACTAATTAAAACGTGTTTTATAGAGACAATTTACTCCAAAGATCAAATGTAATATGTGCTAGGTATTTTGTTTCAAGTTAAAGCAAACTTGTTTTGCTATTATTAGAAGTATAGGAACTAAGCTACGTAACTGGGGTCTGATATGTTGTTAATTTGTAAGATTATTAATATTATTATTGATATAAATGGCTATTAGTTGTGGTAAAAGAAGTGTAAATAACTGTTGTTACACTTGAGCCAACAGTAAAGTGGTTCAGTGTTCTTTCATCTAAGGCACTATGACCGCTGGAATACAATGAATCACAGGCTCAACTATCAAGTTCTTTTTCATAAAATAATGGCGGCCGAATTTTGCACATGTTAACGAGGCCAGTAGGGCCAATAATCATGAAAATAAAAGAATAATTTATCAGCCACCACTTATGAAAAAGGTCTACATAACACGTTATCACATTCATGATGGTAAAGGGTGATCAATAAAAAAAACGGCAATTTTTTGAGTTGCTTTGTTTTCCTTACTGCTCAACAAATTTGTTAAAGAAAATGCTAATAAAAAGTGATTTAGTCAAGCTCGTCTGAGTTACAAATACCCGATAATAAAATCTCTGATGCAGATCATATTGGACGATTACGACTACAGAAGATCAACGTTATCAATCTATCTCGCTTATGCGTTCAAATCGTGTCCAACTTTGAGCATGGAAATTCCAAACTAGCACAAATCCCTAGCCGAGTTGTTCAAGGCATGATTAGTGCTAATCCAGGCCTAACAACCATGACATTTTATAGATTTTTCCTACAGTTGACCCAGAGTTAGTGCTAATCTGGTTTTGAACAACTCTGCAGCTCTTTCCTTTCATTTTCCGTCGGAGTCGCCTCTCCTCCCACACATCGTTTAAATTAGGTTTCTTTATTTATATATCTCCTTTTTACAAGTTTTTCTATCACCTAAAATTTATAGACTAGTACATTCTAGAATGTGTACTGTAACCTTAAACTAACCAACAACAACAAAATACAAACAAACAATTATACGTCAGAAGGTACCTTGTGTACATACGGTTCTAACATATTTTAATTCACTTTTGTGTCATACACTCTGTTTTATTTATAAGAACGTCTAATTTTGGGGCTGAGGCTGAACGTTCTTATATTTTTTTGCGATTTGAGGCTGAAAACGTTCTTAAGATGTTCTTAAATTACATGGTATACACTACATGTATTTCAGTAAATCAATGCGGACGAGCTGAGATATGGTATCAAGAACTGCTGATTACGACAAACCAAGATGTGTGTCACCATTGTTAATGTTATACAAAACATGCCCTTTAGTATTTTGCTTAATTTACATTTGTTACCTTGATTTTATATACAGATTAGCAAAATAAAAACGTTCTTAATGGACTCTCAGCCTGAGGAACGTTCCTAATACGTTCTTAAAATTTTGGTTAATCTCAGCCTCAACGTTCTTATAAAAAAGGTTCTTATAAAAAAAAAAAACAGAGTGTATTTCACTTTGCTATAACTATTCAAAGCAGACATTTCCCCTTGGTGTGCATTTGTTACACTGTGTTTCCCCGAACAAGCGACCAATTTCGTATTTTTGCCTTTTTAAAATCAACGAATTGGCTTGAATTTTCGACATGTGATGTCATGGGAACTGAACAAATGTTCGGTAAATTTGAAATTCCCTTTTCTCGTACTCTGTTTTGCACTTCCTTGATTGGTCAAAGTTTGGTGGTTATTTCAGTTTTCACGGCAACAAGAGGCGCTCAATCGAGTGACTGAGAGTGCTGCGGCTTTTTCGAGAAGGCATAAGACAAACTTGGAGTAAAATCCCCTCACGTATAAACACGCCAATAGCAATTGTTTTATGATAAGCTATAACTTGTATTTACAGAAATTAGGTTCTTTGATATGTTTTCCGTGTTTCGTTCTGTCTTTGGCGATGTAGAGAAGAAGAAACACTTTTTTCGTGCTCTCCTCACGCCCTTGCGTGGTTTATTATATCACAAAGCACGGTTAAGACTGTTTCGTTTGTTAATTGTGAAACAGGTGATTTATCACTAAGTCGAGCGACAAACGCGAAAAATCCCCACTGAGTAGAAACTGTAATTTTCACTTTTCGCTGGACAGCGTTCGCAGTGTTATACCTGCCAACTTAATTTTTCTGACTCAAAGGCGTGAGATTTTTTCATCCATGGGAATGCCAGGATTTTCTTAGACGACACGATTATATCCGAAGATTTCCGAAGACGTTCCAAATAATCCTGAAGTTCTCAAGAAAATTATTATGCTCCATACGGACCTTCAAAAAATAGAGATTTTGGGGAAAGTATCGTCATTTACTCATTTTACATGAACTTTTCGTTTCTCGATTTGGTGTGAGTTTACATCTTTTTGGAAAGTGTGTCAGTTATTAAGGCTGTAATAGCTCACATTTTTCAACCAGACGTGAGAAATTGGTCCGTAAGTGTGAGTTGGCGTGCGATCGAAGCTTTCAACCCGCACTAGCAGGTGTGAGAGTTGGCGGGTATACGGTCTATAATTATGAAAAATGTGTTAAATCGCCCATAAACTCCTCGCACGCCTTCATCGGTTGACTTGAGGGGTAAATCTATTTAAGGCTGGTTTTCACTAGCGACGGATTCGGAGTCGGAGTCGTAAGCGGAGTCGTAAGAGCGCTTAGTGACCTAGTGAAAATCAAAAATCGGAGTCGTAAGCGGAGTCATAAGCCTAAGTCATGACCCCTGGTGGTCGGTTCTCCTCATAATTCTGTCAGTGGGCCAATTAGAAAGTGTCAGTCTGACATTAATTTGTCAAAAATAAACTATGATGACGGTATATTTAGAGCTTCACAGGTAATTTCCATTCTCATTTATAGAATCAGTTACGAGGGCGAAACCATGCATTTGTTTGCATTTCCCACACGTTTTCTTCCCTATTTATTTTCTGTAATTTTCATTACAGAGTGAGAACCGACTGGGAAAAATGAAGCACCAATTAAAAAGCCAAATAATGTTACTCTTGTTTTATATACTGACAGGGAGATTTAGAAACGAAGACGGCAACGGCAGCGAAAACTCACTATTATAATGAATTAGCGCTTTTAAGTGTCGTCTCGATTATTGCAACTTGCTTTAAAAGTCACAAGAATCTTCATTTTTGAAGGAGGTCGGGCTTCTTGGAAGAAGAAGAAAAAGAAAAAGAAGAAGGAAGGAGAAGAAGTCAAATGTAGGTGAAATTTTCGTGGAGTTGAATTCTTGGAGACCGCACCCAAGTTTAGAAAGAGAAAAACAAATTGGTCGTGTGTTTACATCCGTCATTAAATATTCCATCAGGAAATTTCACGTCCTAGAGGGGCTGTTTACATGGAGGGAGGAAGATCTTAGCACAAGGAAGATACCAGAGGGCGCATCAACTTAGCGCCATATGTTTGCTGTATCCGTTTACACGCAAAAAAATGTACTTGTAATTGTACTTCCTAGCTGAGAGATCCTAGCACCATGTAAACTACGTTCGCTCGGAAGATCCTAGTACTAGAAAGAACAAACATGGCGGCAGTTGTGCGTTCAGCTGCTAAAGGCAGACAATTTTTTCCTCTTTTCCTTGGTAACTACCCTGGCCGAAATTTCTGCATGTAAACTAAACGAAAAGTTGTTTCGCCTTCTAGGATAGTCGTGCAGTGACGGCAAAGAAATGTACTAAGAAGTGTAATGCACGTGCAGAGTTGTTTTGGTTATTAAGCCTATTGCTTTTTTGACGTTCTCGTTGCCCTCGCCGTCGTGTTTGCTAAAGCTCCGTAGTAAGGGGCTGCCCCCGTGGATCCCTCATATCTGTCATGAATTAACTAATTACTTGCATTTTGGCGGTTTAGTAAAACACGGGCCACTCCTTAATTAATTGAATCACGCATAATTTTTAGGTGTGCCGGTTTTCCTTCGTGATTCTGTATCTGTTGACACAATATCGCCGATCCAAGATCTCATATCAGTATACTGTACCAGATTGTGATTCGATCATTTGGCTTATCCTAGTACGATACTACTGAATAATTTTGGGGCCATGTTGTGACTGTTTGTTCCATATATTTTCTTTTTAGTTCCAATCATTTCGTTGTTGCTATATAGAGTTGTAGGCCAGTTTCCTCCTCGCAGTTTTTGTTCAAACGTTTCGACGATATATATACAGTAATTTCTGAATCAGAGAGGCAGGGAGTGGAGACGCGCTTCATGATGATTGTATCTCAGTTATCTCAGTGATTTGTCCTGTACTTGGTTCGCCGGTATCCGTGCCAGGTGCCTCTTGATGAACAACTTTTTTTTCGGTACTTTCCCGGCTTTCTTCCATTTCAAATTTAACTGCCACTACTTTATTTTTAGTCAAAGTTTTGCGACTCAGTTTACCTCCACTGACATCAAATGACTTACTGGTACCGCTCACTGAATTCATACGCCACAACTTCAAAGGATCCACGATCCTCATGTATTCCCTACGGAAGGAGCGATTCATGATGCCGTATATGATGGGATTAAGAGAAGTGCTAGCAAATCCGAAACAAGTGTAGCTCACGTAGACTTGTCGTTTGAGCTTCCAATCTGCGTTGATGAAATCGATCAAATCGATCACTAACACAGGAGTCCAGCAAGTTAGGAAACCTATAACAACGACTAGAAGGGTATACGTAACATTTACTTCCTCTACTGATAGGGAGCCATCAGACGAAGCACAGGATTCGGTTCTTGCACGGATTCGAGACCGAAAATTCAGGTTGTGTTTGCGCACCACGATGAACACTTTGGTGTAACAAGTTATGATGATAATGAGTGGAATAGCCACATAAACGAGAACCAAATATGCACCGTAGCCGTCGTACAGGCTTTCAGCGTTGTGTGCACAGAAGACTTTTCCG